>NC_061122.1:135481891-135594967 GCF_002878395.1 Capsicum annuum | reverse complement strand
AGTAAATTATTAAAAGATATTGAAACAAAATTTAAAAAATATCCACGCACAAATAAAAATAGATTCACTAGAGACCTAATCAATCTATTAGACCTACTAGACCTATTAAATCAGCGCACTGACCATTCATAGGAAGAATAGCGAGTTCGTAGACTTTTCTATAGGTTTTCACCTTATAATAATCAACAACGAAGAATTGACTTCATTATTTTTATCCCAATTAGCTGCTATGGCATGCTTACAAGGTATTCCCATCAAATTCCATTTTCTGCAACTGCAATTTTTGTTTCGCAAATCTACAGCCCAAATATCAGCTATGCTGGCTCCAATAAGCTCAGAATTCCACTCATTTAACTTTCTAGGAATATATTTAGAAGCGGCAGCTTCTCTTTTGTGCAGTATCTCCCTCATTCTAGGACAAATATCATCAGAATACCACTTAGCAGATTTATCCCTAATTACTTGCATTCTTGTCATGAGCATATATCGAATTTTCTCTAAAAGAGTGATAATAGGTTTATCCCTCGCATCCAATATCATGCTATTAAAATATTCACACATGTTATTTAGTAAGGTATCACACTTAACGTTTTCAGAAAAGTGAGATCTGAACCATTCACTAGGTGACTTATCTCTCAACCAAATAGCAGCTTTGGGATTCAATTCAAATATTTCAATCATGCGTTCATTAAACCACTTTACTGTTGTTGCACCAGCAGCTTTCCAAAGTGTATCCCTCGGTGTATACCAAATCCCTCCCTTTTAAGATTACTATGCAAGTACCTCAGACAAAATCTATGATAAACAAATGACAATACATTATTTAAAGCTTCTATCAAACCTTTTTGCTTATCTGACATGAACGTCAGGTGAACTCCTTCATCGATCTCCAAGTCAAACTTCAGATGACCCAGAAACCATGTCCATGAGTCAAGATTTTCTTTCTCCGCAACACTATATGCTATCGGATAGATGTTATTATTAGGATCGAGCACAATGGCAGTCAACAATTGAGTCCCATACATTGGAACCTTGAGCCAACAACCATCCACTCCTACTATCCTTCTATAACCACTCTTGAACCCTTCCTTGCAAACACTAAACCAAATATAGAATCTCTGAAATCTTTTCGGCTTGTCGTGATCCTTATTATCAACCATCTTCATATAAATAGAAGTATTTGGATTTGTCCTCACTATTTCATTGCAATAGTTCTACAATAACTTGAATTGATCAGAGATATCTCCATCAATCATAGAAATTGCCTTCTTTTTTGCCCTTCAACATTTAGATAATGTCACATGTGCTTTCAACTGGATACTAACATGATCTCTAAATTCAGAGATCTTCCAATCATGTGCTTTCAACTGGATACTAACATGATCTCTAAATTCAGAGATCTTCCAATCCATGTTTGATTTAATGGCATCAAGAAATCTTCTAGCAATGAACGAAGATGTGATGGTTTTGTTAATATGGTTCCAATTTTTGCATTTATGGGTGGGGTTATACATCTTTACTTGAAAAGCACTATCTCTGTACATTTTAGAAGCCATAATCTCCCAATCATAATCTGGATGTTTCGCACAAACTGCTGTTATCCTTTCCTTATCATTCTTACTCCATATTATATATCTTCCCTGATTGACTGCATGAGTTTTCACAGCATTCTTGAACTCATTTTTGCTTTTAAATATCAATTCAAGTGCCAAAGTTGGATATAATCCATCTGTCTTTGGATTGAACTCAGGAAAGTTTATGTTTTCTGAATTAGAATTGCTTTCTAGGATCTTGAAAGCTTCAGAGTTAACACAATCAGAATCTCCTTCTTCACAAGCCATCTTTTTCCGCACTTCTTCGCTAACTTCATATATGCATGCCCCGCTTTCACTCCTTCCTAATGTGTCATGTTCATATGAGAAATCATTTTCTGATTCTTCAAAATCGTCATCACTTGAAGAAAATTCAGTCCTCCTTCGTTGTTGAAGGTTTTTCCAACATCCATTCCAATATAAGAGTCTAAATGCTCAAAGCAAACCTCAATTACTCTATCTTCAGGGATGTTCTTGAAAACCAAATTAGCTTCTAAATCAGTTGAAACAAGCCTCATCTTTTCACCGAGTCTACCATATCTGTGCCAAAATGCGACTAAATCATCATCATATCCACAGATCTCAGCCATAATCTTGAATTGTGATAACTTTATTTCTGAAACATCAACATAATCAATGAACTGAACACAACCCCCAAAATAATGTCTTTTAGGTCGGTGCTTCATAATATCACTGTGGGTTACGTTGATGCTGATTTTTAAGACACCTTGTACAGAATCTGCGGAACAAAGAAAAAAAGAGATGAAGAATTGATAACTTTTTAGCAGTAAAGCCTCACAAAAATAAAGGCTTAGAATCCTAAAAACTCACCATAGAAAGGACTTGTATCACCTTCTGCTCGTAAAATCATAGTCCTAAGCTTTCAATAATGGTGTCAATTGATAAAATTAATTTAGGGTTTTCTTGTGATGTAGTGAGAATGGGGAGAAAGTGACATGAGAAAGTTAATAGCGGGAAATGGCAAAATCGCCGAAAAGAATAGCGGGGAGAGAGAAAATTAGACGGAGCCTATGAATTCCGTTAAAATAAACCTAGTCACCTGTATAAAAATAGATAAAAACCAAATTTGATAGATTTTTAGATAATTAAAGGACTAAAATTGATAAATGTATATTTAAAGGACTATTTTGGATCTACTATTATAGAGAAGGGACTATATATGTCGTTTTCTCATCTAATCTAATATATATATATATATATATATATATATATTAGATTAGTGTACGTGTTTTGCACGTGTGTTTCACGTCAATCAATACAATATACACAAGAATTAAGGATAATATTATTAAAAAGTTGTAATTATAGTCACGTTATTATATTTATTTTTGATAATATAAATCAATATTGTATCTCAAATATGTTACTGTATGTTGTATCTCATCTATTAACTTTTTATTTTTGCAAACGCAAGAATAAATTAATTCGAATTTCATGCAAATTTAATTATAGTTTTCATGCAATATACATAGGTTCTTCCAAAAATTTCGTTGATACTTTTCTTTTTCTCCGATTCCCCTCTTATTCTTTTGGATTTTTTGGCATTTTATTTTCTTTCTTTCAAATGTTTAGTATTTCTAATATAGTTCAAGAAAGATTTAAAAAGTAAACTTTATTCAATTTTAAAGTACTAATTATTACAAATTCTTATATCTTAAGAATAGTTAAAATTTAATACAGAACCTATAACTTTCACTAATTTCAAAATTTTATATTTTATTTGTAAATGCATTAATGTTATTCAAATTTAGATGTCAACGTAATTTTAAATAAATTGAAAAGCATAACCCAACACTTATGAATTACTATGAAAAGGTGGAAATATCTAAATCTTGTGCATTTTCTTCTTGTTGTTGACCGTTGTGGTGCTATATGCCCAATATAAGAATAGATTTTTAATATAAAGAAGGGTGCAATGGAGCATGCCTGCGTAGTACAAGAGGACTAGGACTTTAATTACTAAGTATGGCTTCGAATTGTCTTTAAAAGAAAACTTACTAAGTATGGCTTCTAAGGACCAATGAATTATTATGAAAAAATGCATAAATATACACTTAATTTACTATATTTACACAAACCTACACTCTAATAAAGTAATTATAAAAATTTCAACTAATTTTTTTTATCTTCATTGGATATATCGAAAACTAATTATGTATCTCGATAGACTCAAAATTAAAAAAAATAAATTCGAAGCTAATTATGTATCGTTATAAAGGAAAAAATGTATCTTTAGTTAGAATTATTATGTATCTCGATAGATTCAGAATTAAAAAAATATATCGGATGCTAATTATGTATCTTTACAGAAAAAAAACGTATGTTTGTTATATGTATCAAAAGCTAATTATATATTTCAAAAGACACAAAATTGAGATTTTCAATAATTATGCAAAACATCAAAATTTTCAATAATTAAACTCTAAACTGTTAAATGTAGATAGTTTGAATCTCGAGAAGCAAGATATATCAAATAATTTAGAAGAAGGGAGCAATAAAGAATCAAACTAATATAACAACTTAGATCTAATTGTTTAACAACTTGGAAAAATAGTATAGGTCCTTTTTCTCTATTATTACATACGTAAAATAATAATTTATGAGGAACATGAGAATTTACTGAACTGTTAGTGGAGGCGGAGTAGCGGTAGGAGAAGATTTTGATTTATTTTTTCAAGTGGATAGAATTTAAATAGCACGGAAAAGTTCTTATTTATTTTAGGAGTCTTTTTTTCCCCATATGTTTAAAACTCTACATTAATTATTCCTAAACCTAATTTTGAGAAAAACTGACGATCCATGAGTAACCAATCAACCTCCTTTTTTTAAAGGAAAAAAAATTTCACGTATTCATATGTGGAATAAGGAAAAATAAAAATTCACGTATTCATATGTTGAAAGAAGTATGTATCCAAATCATAAACCAAAAAGGAGGCTAAGGTAAAAAAAAAAAAAAATAGTAATTCTTTTTTTTATAAAATTAATTTGAGGAAAAAAAAGTGAAAAGACTATTTTCTCTATTATAAAATATTTTAATGTAGGGTAAAAAGTTCGAATCACTTTTATATAAGTGTCTTCACACTTTTAATATATATATATATATATATATATATATAGAGAGAGAGAGAGAGAGAGAGAGAGAGAGAGAGAAAAAGGAGACTAATAGGCATTCTTATGTGGCATGCCTCATAGGCCAAGAAAAATATTTATCTTTTTTCTCTTTTTTAAAAAAAAATTCCTTCATTCTTTTATTAATTAATTTGTTTATTAATTTAAAACTTATATCATATTTACTACACCTAATTATAGCTCATGAGTTATAAAAAAAATCTCTATCTATTTGTATTATCACTTAGTAACATGTCTTTTTAATTTTTTTCTACATATTCTTAGGACTTGATGAATGTATAAATAACAATAATCCATAAAGTTGTTGGATGTTCATTTCCAAATCTCCTTCTTCTTTTTTTATTAGTATATATCTTTTTCTCCTTTTCAATTTTTTCACATTATTTTTATCAATCATGTGTTCAATAACTAAACGAGGGAACATTGAAAATGTAATTTGTAATATAGATACTATAATGAAAAACATAGACATATTATTCAAAATTTCTTCTTGTATCATAAGAACGAAACAAATGTTCACCAAGATGAAGAAGAAAGCTTGATGGCGGCATAAGATTCATCAAAGAGAAAGTGATCAAATTAGTTTCGTATAAGTTCATCGTCAAAACGAAGATGAATCTATAATACATCAAGAGAGATGGTCAGATTAGTTTAGAAAAGTAGAAATTTTCGAATGATTTATTAATAAATATAGATGTCCTTATTATTGCTTATTTTAGTATTTTTAATTAACTATGCCATCAAATACAAGATATGTACTCTCCAATAACAAGATTTAATTACAAAGTTTTACACTTTGTGTATACTATTATTTTATTGTTAACGTGAAACTTAATTATTATATAAGTATTTATCTTTAAATATACAATCTCTATTTATATATAATTATAATCTATTAGAAGATGATATACATAGTTCTTTGATTAAAATTTTTTTTTGGTCTTTTCCTCCTTTCTATTTTATTTTTTAAATTGTCTTATGAAATTTTAGTCTATTTAATTTGTGCTTCGTTGCAAATTTCAAAAATTGCTTTGCTAATCCTCTTAATTACACCTCATATTTTCCTCTTCTCTTTATTAATCCTTTTAATAATAATTTCTATGATCATAATAATAATCATCTTAACAATAATTTTCTATTATCATATATTTAAGGTGAAAGAAAGAGAAAGAGGAAAGAAAGATTCCTATCAATGGGTTTTATAAATTTGTGGCAAACAAGTTCAATATTGTACTTTTTTTTGTTTCGTTCTAAAATATTTTTTAGATTTAGATTTTAAATAAAATAAAATTTATGAAAGTATTAGCAAATTATAGTTAAATGCTTATAAATATCTATAAATAAGGTGACATAGTATTTTTTTCGCCTAAAAAAATTATATATTTAATTTACGGCACATCTTTTATTATGTATATTGCCATTTGTAAGTGATGAAAACAATTCCAATAATATTATCTCTTGCACTAATTAGGTGTGACTCTTAAATCTTAATAAGTTTAAAGTTCTCAAGTTACTTGAAGATTACTATGTAGAATTTCTTGGAACTTATAATCTTTTTTTTCTTCTTTTTTTGTATGTCTCTCTTCATTTTTTTTTTTGTAAAGTAGAGATGCATTAATGAAAGAGGGGATTTTTACAAAGTAAGGTCTAATCAGGCACAAAAACATAACAAATGGGACTAGTGTTTCCATTACTTGTTACAGATCGGGAGAGTGATTTCCCCTTAAAGTCTTTCCGAAAAATCACTCCTACACTAACTGGCGGAGTTGCAAGAATATGGAGTCTATAAAAAAATTCTCACTCAGAGCCTTGCTTTGCCATCATATCTACTACCCTATTCTGTTCCCTATAAGTGCGGTAGACTAGAGGATTCTCCAAGCTCCCTAGCAAGCACCTGCATTCATTGACAACTAAATCATAGAGTAAGTTACCATGGTGAAGCATTCTTATGATTTCCATTGAATCAATGCGTACTTCTAAGGGTTTGAGATGTTGCTCTATTGCTAATTTGAGGCCCTCTTTGAGGACCAAGAGCTCCATGAAGTTATTCGTTGCATAGGTAAAGATCTTACTAAAACCCACCACCCAATCTCCTCTGTAATTCCTGATAACTCCCTCAATCCCCCCTTCCTAGGATTTCCAATATAGGACTCATCAGTGTTGAGTTTAAAGGAGTTGGGAGTGGGGGGATCCACTGAAGAGTGATGGTTGTTCTAGGGGTGGTCACTGTGGCTGCTCTTAGGTGATGGTACTCCATGTCCTCAGCATGAGGTATACTAAAACAAGGCATTGATCTAGCATTTTAGAAGATGCTGGCATTCCTCACCTTCCAAAGATGCCATAGACAGTGAGGTAGGAGGATACCCCCAATGAGTATTGTTGTTAAAACTATGCTTGTTCACTCTTTCCCAAGTGGTGGACCAGTTGTTAGGATCAAACATGGAAAGGTAGAGAGGAATGCTATCTCTGTACTTATGGAGAAGCTGATCCCAGAAGGTTTTAGTTAAGTTACATCCAAAGAAGATGTGATGTTGATCTTCCTGGGTGCAGTTGCAATGGTGACACTGAGTATTAACATTAATACCTATTTTGTGGAGAGTGGTTTTGGTGGGAAGGCTATTGTGATGCATAAGCCACATAAAGGTCAAAATCTTATTCTGGACATTAAGATGTCATATCCAAGTGGAGGATCTGTGGGAACTTTGGGGTCCATTCCTGGTGGTGGTAATGTACTGATAGGCACTTTTGTAAGAGAAAGTGCCATCCCCTCTAAGTCTCCAAAGAGAGGTATCTTGGCTAAGATGGGTGCTCTGCATGGAAATATTCTGCATAGTATTGGTAATGTTGGGGGGGATGTTAAAGGAAAGGGGGTAAAGTCCCATCTTTCATCCCTCTAGATGTCTTTAACCATAACATAGTTAGGGGAGTTTGTATTAGGACCCTGGATAATGGAGGAGAAGGGTGGCATCCTAGGGATCCATCTATCATTCCAAGCATTTACTTTAGTACCATCATTTATGGCCCAAAATAGGGCATCCTTACAGAGGTTCCAGCAGTTGGCTATATTGCACCAAGTCCTGAAACCCTTATTATAGCCCTTTCTACTAGTCCTATGCTTTGCAAAGAGGGTGGTTGCCCATAAGGAGTTGGGTTTAGAGTACATTCTCTAACTCAGGCTGCAGAGAAGGGCTTCATTCTTAATTGTAGCCTTTTGCATACCTAACCCACCCTCTTTTTTGGAGAGTGGTGGTGTCCCATTTAATAAGGTGTATTCTTTTTTCATATCAGTAGTGCCCCAATAAAGTTCCTTTGGGTTCTGTCAATCAGCTTATGAATGGTGCTACAAAGCTTGCTGTAATGCATAATGTGGTTAGGGATTCTAGCTAGGGAGGATTTAGCTAAAGTAACCCTACCAGTCATGTTAAGGAACTTAGTCTTTCATCCAGCCATTTTGCCTTTTAAATGTCCATGATAAAATGAAAGTATCCCCCGATAAGGTTTTTATGAAAGATGGGGAACCCTAGGTATTTACCAAAATGATTGGAGGGTTGAATGCCCAAGAGGGTAGAGAAGTTCTCTTGCTCTACTGAACTATAATTTTTTTAGAAGATAACTTTAGATTTGGTAAAATTGATTTTTTATCCAGAGTGAGAGCTGAAGTTGAGGAGGATTCTATTAATGGTATGACAGTTTTTTGTATCAGCCCTAATAAAGAGAGTAAGATTATCAACAAATAAGAGGTGGGAGATGTGAGGGCCTCCTTAGAAATGGATATAGGTGTCCATTGGATTGTGTCAACTTCAGAGGTGATCCTCCTGGACAAAAGCTACATACAGAGAATGAAGATATAGGAGGACATAGGGTCCCCTTGTCTGATGCCCCTGGTTGGGTTGAAAGGGGTGGTCTTTCCCCCATTAACCAAGATTAAAATGGAAGGGGATGAGATACAAGACAGGATGAGTTTCATGAGGTTTTTAGGGAAGTTAAAAAATAAGAGGGTCTGTCTAATAAAGGACCATTCAAGCCTGTCAAAGGCTTTTTCCATGTCTATTTTTAGGAGCATGTTGGACTTCTTACTCTTAATTCTAGAGAAATGGCTGACATACTCCTGAACAGTGATTGCATTATCAGAGGATCTTCTCTTAGCCAGAAAAATAGCTTGAGAGGGGCCAATGATATTGGCAAGGAAGGGTTTAATCCTGGTGGCTATGATCTTAGTGATGATTTTATATTGGGTATTGCATAACCCAATGGGTCTGAAATTCTTGAGAGTGGTGGCATTCCTACACTTAAGAATGAGGCTAAGGTAGGTGGATTTAACTCTGGGATCGATAGAGTAAGAAGTGAAAGTATCCTGGCAAAACTTAACTAAGGGAAGGCCCAAGGTGTCCCAAAATTTCTGGTGCACAAAAGGATGTAAGCCATCAGGTCCAGGGGCTTTGTTAGGTTTGAAAGAGAAGACAACTCTTTTGACCTCTTCAAATGAGGGGATGACTTATAAGAGATCATAATTGGGAGAGCTGATGGATCCCAGAATAGAAGGATTTGGTTGGGTCCTGAGGTACCCCAAGGTATATTCAAAGGTGTAGAGTTTGGCATAGTAGTTGGAGACAGTAATGGAAATATCCTTCTGATGGTTGTGCCAATTGCCACTATCATCCATGAGTGAATTAATCATATTTCTTCTCCTCCTATTGAGAGTGGAAGTATGGAAGAATCTTGTATTAGAGTCTCCTTCTAGCAAGAAAAAGATACATAGTTGGTGGATATTAACCATGGGTTTACAATGCTTTCTAAATTCTGCATTCTTGGCCCCCCTAGCATTCCATGCTATGCAGTTCTTCATTTTTGAATGGAGGGGGTGAAGTAGCTCTGGTATTGTCACCTTATCCTTCTCTCTGGGATTGAAGGTGAGTGCTAATGAAGACGTCTTCTTTTTTCTACTAAATGGGGTCAGAGTGACTCTGAGAATCTCTTCTCTCGTAGGGTTTGTTGTACTTATTCTTAGACCTAGCTCTGCCAAACCTAGTGGAATCAATATGATCACTATCTCCTGAACTGACTCTGTGAACTCTAGATTTAAAGGTTCGATCATGTTTAGGATCTCTGATCCTGGGACTCTGAGTTGGGATAGGAATTTCTCCATATCCCTATTGCTAGCTCTCAGGGCTTTCAAGTCATTTAATCTCTTTACCCTCTTAGAGTGAGGTAAGAAGATATTGTGGTCGAGGAGGGGGGTGTTGACTGATTTGGAGAGACTGGGAGCTCCCCAGAGGGAGGTTCAAAAAATGGTCCCAGAAGCATCATTGCAGAATCCTGAGTAGGAAAAAAAGGGAGACTCAGGCTCAAGTGGTTCATGATCCTGGCCAAGGATTCCGTGGTCAACTCCTCCTTGAAAAGTAAGTTGATCACTTGGAATAGAGTGGCTATCCAGACGTTGGACCCATATGTTTGGAGACCCTGATTTAGACTAGCCATTGTGAGTTGTGCTAGATATTGGGGGTCCAGAATAACTATAGTGATTTGTCTTCCCTCCCATTCCAGGTGCATGGGTATAGTTTGGTTGGATAGACAAACTTCCAATCATGACGTTGGCTGATGATTCAGGGAAAGAGGAGCTGTTGTGATGGTAATTTAGTTGGAGTTTGAGGTGTCCATGGTTTTTTTCATGAGTGAAGTTAGTCATGCTCCCCTTGGGGTATATAGAGTGAGAGGAGGTGGGAGAGGAGAGCTGAGGGGTTTTTCTATGGGAAATATTACCAATATTTAATGCTCTATCCATTCCTTGGACAAGCTCCATCATATCATTGCGGAAAATGAAAAGGTTTCCCGCCATTAGGACTTTAGGCTCGTCATTGCCTAAGTCCAAGTAGCTGAGAGGAGCTCCACTTTGAGAGGCTTCATTCTTTTTTATTCCCATAAGAGTGGGGGTGAATTTAATTTAACAGAAGGAGTATTAAGAGTAGGGGGTCGGGTCTCTCAGAAAGCACAATGGCCTTAAGGTTAGGCCCATGAATAATAGGAGAGTTGGGCCTCTAGGCTATTGAAATATTTTTTTGGCCCTTAACGGCATAGAGTGAGAAGGCCTGATTCATTTTAGACCTTTTATCCGCACTGGTGGGCCTTGAGAATTCTCCTTGGGCCAGCCCAGCAGTAGAGGTTCCCTTTGGATAAGGCCTGGTGTACTCTCCCGGCGCCGTCTCTGGTGATTTAGGGTTTAGGAACTTACCTAAGACCACATCAAAGGTTTTGACCTTGACGATGGGTACTTTCTTCGAGTTTGGTTGGTGGTTTTTTGGCCCCGTTTTCTTCTTCTTAGAAAATATCACTATTTGCTATTTTGAGCATTCCTCGATTAATGGTATTTTCTTCGATATGGGGGAGATGGCCTTTGACGTTGCTGCATCACGTGCTCCATCAGGTTGGTTTGACTTCAGCGGGTATGAACAACTATTTGATGTGTGACCAAGGCGACCACAGTTCTTGCAGAGGAAGCCCTCTCCTTCGTAGAGGAGAGGTTAGTTGTGATAATTGATGGAGATTGAAGTTATTATCGGGGTTTTTAGGGGGATATGGATGCAAATTCTAGCGTATCTACCCCTTAGTACCGCTGATGTGCATGCATCTACTTTCAATAGAGTCCCAATTTTGTGTCGATCTGATGGAGGATTGAGGCGTCTATAGTTCTGTGGGTAGGTGTGGGAGCATGATCTCTATGGCCGTTGAATCCACTTTTGATTGACTTGGTACGAAGTTGGGCTCCTACTTTCTTACAGAGATGAAGCTACTGGTTATGAACCAAGGTCCCCCTTGGAGGATTGAGGATTGGCTCTCCGGTTTTGAAAGCTTTACAGTGAAGAAACCCAGCCCTAGATCTATGAGGCACAAAGGTTTTGTTAATTTCCACAAGTCGTCCAGCTTTTTCTTTAGGTACTGGTGGTTGAAATTCCCTTTGATGGTCTTGATGATGGCAGAGTGGATCCAAGGCACGTATAATTTGGTTGTCTTTCTCCGATAATAGGACTTTTCTTTCGTCGAATTGTGTGTCCTCATTTATGCTGGGTTCTGAAGCTCCCAGCAGTATTATTTCTGGGTTGATTTTTTCCAACCACAATGTCTCTGTAAGAGGGCGTAGGTTCTGCCATGAGAACCTCTTTAGAAAAATTGGTTATTGGGGGGTTGGGTAGGAGGGATGGGGTTAAGGTAACATCCATGGCGGGGTTGGTGCCGATGGGGGGAGAGAAGAGTAGACCGAGGGAGGTCTTTCTCTCTATATAACATTTTTACACATTCATACTTAACTGAAAATGTCACTCTCTTCATTTTACTAAATAATAATAATATAATATTCTACTAACTAATTGAATTAAAAAATACACCAGGTTAACAAATGTAATTAAGTAAAAAATATTGTAATCATTGTGACTTGTGATAACTCAGCTAATGAAAACTTAGACCACAACAATAACTGTTGTGATAACTCAACTAATAAAAACGTAAGTTACAACTCTGGAATATAAAAAAATAGTAATGGTTCATTAAAGTTGCAAATATTGAATTAAAATAATGAGAAGCAATAATACTAATTGTCTTTTTTTTTTTTCATAATCCATTTTTCTCCCCCTTGAAATTGCAAATGTTGAATTGATAGTTGTCAATTCTTTTTTTTTTTGGTTATTAGTTCACTATTTTGATTAAGATTACTATTAAATTTCAATATCAGTTATGACATTCAACAAAATTGTATTCATTGGATTTTTGTTATTGCTAAAGAAATTTGAATATTCAAGATCTATTTTCACTATTAAAAATATATGTTCATTTTATCTTATGAAAGAAAATTAAAAAAGAAGATTTTGAATGTCACAAAAAAATAAATTTAATGAGTATGCGGCTTTTCCTTCTCCCTCATCTCTATGGCAACTTCTTCCTTGAATTAATATTGTAACGGTTGAAAGTTAAGGTACACCAATTATTGTATGTATTTAACTACCCAAAAGAGATTAAAATATTTTACATGAAAGCACGTTAATATTTTCATGTCAAAAAAAGATCTTAAATGTGTTTAAATTTAAAATTTAATTAAATATTAAAAAAATTAAGTCATAAATTTAACGAATCTTTCATGCCCGCATGAGGCAGGACAATTTCATGAAAAAATTAAGTCATAAATTTAACGAATCTTTCATGATCGGATGAGACAGGAAATTTCATGACCGCGCAAAGCGCGGGTAACTTAACTAGTTATAAATAATAATACTAGTCGGCTTACGCGTAGCTCTTAAATTTTTTATCTTATGTATAATTCACTCGTTTAGGTAAAACCTCTATTTATTTGGTTGATAAATTCTAAGTTAGGCATATATTATTATATTTAAATTGATGAAATTTGTATAACAATATTTTAAGTTGTTCAAATTTTTGTAGTATTGATAGTCAATTATATTTTTTAAATAATTTATTTTCTTAATTACTCTGATTTATAATATTTTTTTTTTGTTCTGCTAATTAGAAGTGACATAGTAAAATTATTATAACAAATACTTATGAAGATTTTTTAAATGGTCTCATCTAAGAAGCCAAGTTAATTTAAAACACCAAAAAATAATTTATATTTTTTAAGTATCATGTATAACACGTCAAGTTAATTTAAAACATCAAAAAATAATTTATTATTTTATGTCTATTTTATCCTTTTTATTAAATATTATTAATTTTTTAATACTTAAATGACTTATAAGAATATCAAAAAATAATTTATTATTTTATGTCAATTTTATCCTTTTTATTAAGTATTATTAATTTCTTAATACTTAAAAGACTTATAATTTTTAATTATGAGTGATATAGTAAAATTACGGTTGAAGCAGCTGAACAGTCATGTCAAAAGTGTCTATTTCAGAATTTTTATTAAATATTTTAATTTTTTAATACGTTAATGACTTAAAGTAATTAATTAGGGATGACATAGTAAAATTACGCTAGAAGCAGCTGAAGCAGGCAGCACAAGCAGGTGTGTCGACCTTGGCTTATTCCCTCTTATTATTAGTGCTAGATACTGACGGGAAGCACGGGCCCAATATATATTATTTTTTTTGTCTCTTAGATAGTCAATTATTAAAATATTTTAAATTTTTAATTATTGTGATTTATAATAGTTTCTCTTCTATTCCAATTTAACCGACGCTAATATAATAACTGTGGCACTAATATAGTTTTGAGAGTCAACCAAATTGTTTATGTTGACATATCATTTTGTGTCTATTTTATCTTTTTATGAAATATTATTAATTTTTTAGTGTTTAGGTTACCATAATAATCAATTAGGGGTAATATAGTAAAATCACGATTGAAACAACGAAAAGACATGTCTTAAATGACTTATAATAACTAATAAGAAGTGATATAACAAAATTACTATAAAAAATACTTGTGAAAAAAATTTAAGTGAGCCTCATATAAGATGTCAACTTAATTTAAAACATCAAGAGTTAAGTTATCAGTTTATGTTTATTTTACTTTTTTTTGTTAAATATTGTTAATTTTTTAATACTTGAATTCCTTATAATGATTAATTAGGGGTGATATAGTGAAATTATGGTTGAAGCAGCTAAAGCAGATATATCATAAATGGTTATTTTTTTTTTTTAACAAATATGTTTAATGTTCTAATATGTAAATAACTTATAATAATTAATTAAGAGTGATGTAGTAAAATTGCGGTTGAAGCAGCTGAAGCAGATATATCAAAAATATCTATTTTACCTTTTTAATTAAATATTATTAATTTTACAATATCTAAATAACGTATAATAATTAATTAAGGGTGATATAGCAAAGCACGATTGAAGCAGGCAACACAAGCAGACATGTCGACCTAATCACAATACTTTTTCTTTTATTTTAATTTAGGTGACACTGATACAGTTTCGAGAGTTAGCCAAATATTTTATATCTTTTAAATTTTTTAAGCTGTTAATTATTGTGATTTATAGAATTTCTTTTACATCTTTGTTTGAAATATATAACAGATTAAATCAAAATTGGTGTTGATAGTTAATTATATTTTTAAATAATCTAAGTTTTTAATTATTGTGATTTATAATACTTTTTCTTTTATTAAAATTTAAGTGATACTGATATAATTTTAAGAGTTGGTAAAATATTTTATATCTTTTAAATTTTTAAGTTGTTAATCATTGTGATTTATAATTTTTTTTACGTAATTTTTTGAAAAATATAACAAATAAAAAAATAAGATAAATAAATCCAATGGGGATAAAAGGACCAATTAAGAAGTGCCAAAGCAGGCAGCAGGTCAACATGTCTGCTTTGTCACTATTGTATTGGGCCCTTTACCCTTTATTATTAGGTAGAATATAAAAAAAATAAAGCTACCAACATTAGTTACATTACATTAACCACCGTCTAGCAAGGGCAATAGAGTATTTCATGTTAATACTCAACACAATTTTAAAATCCTTATTTCTTTGCTCTCTTTCACCATTTCACAGTAGTACTAACTCAATAATTATTCTAGATGTTTCGATCTCTCTCTGCTCTCTTCCACTATTTTAATGGGTACAAAAAGTTGAGATCTTCAAATTAATTTATAAAATAATTCACATAAAACTCTGAGGTAACTTCAATCATAACAAACGATAAAGGTATACAATATAAAATACTGATAATCCACTATTAATTAAATTAAGTTTACTAATTGTTCCACTTACATTTAATTTCTCCATTCAATTTTTTTTTTGTTAAATTAATGATAATAAGGAGAAAATAGTCAAGGAGTAACATCTAGCTTATGAGAAACATGTGTGTCACATGACTAATTAATAATAAGTATATATAAGAAAAATTATAAGAGAGTTGAAGGGGTGTCTTGACGTAACTAGTAAAGTTGATGATTTAGAACACCAAACAACCTTTTTATAAGAGAGGTTAATGAGAAAATTCAAAATATTACAGGAAATAATAATATATAGCCACAGTTTTCTTCACGGCTTTCTATAAATATTTAAGTGAGTTAGAGAACGATCAAGGGCAACATAGTCATTTCACGCTTATACTCAACACAATTTTAGAAGCCTTATTTCTTTGCTCTATTTCACTATTTCACAGTAGTACTTACTCAATAATTATTCTAGATGTTTCCATCTCTCTCTCTGCTCTCTTCCACCATTTCAACGGGTACAAAAAGTTGAGATCTTCAAATTGATTTATAAAATAATTCAGATAAAACTCTGAGATGACCTGTTTCATATCAAACAATAAATATATACAATATAAAATATGGATAATCCACTATTAACTAGATTAAGTTTACTAATTGTTCCGCTTATATTTAATTTCTTCAGTCAATGTTTAGTTTTATTAAAGATAATAAGGTGAAAATAGTCAAGGAGTAACATCTAGTTAATGAAAAACATGTGTGTCACATGACCAATTAATAATCAATCAATATCTCTCTATATAAAGAAAAGATATGAGGCCGTTGATGTGACATGGATTAAAAGTCAGGCTTCAAATTTATCTTTTTTCTATTATTTTTATTTTTTTTTCATTTTAATTAATTTCTTTAATTTTTCATTTGTTTTCTGTAATAAATCCATTTAATTGTCATTTATTGTTACCGGGCACAAATAACATTAGAAAGATAATTTTTGCCGTTTCGGAAAAAAACCCTTTGGTCTTCACCTTCTTTCCTCACCAATAACCATTGACCCTCGAAAACTGTTCATGTTCTATTACGATAAAGAGTTAAAGATTAGGTTAACAATAAAACTTTACAAGCCAACAAGTTAGACTAAATAGCCGAATGAAGAAATTTGATTGTTGAGCGAATCGACCTTCTCCGTCAGTAATACATCATCCTATTTCAAATTAGTTGTTATGTATTTTTTCAAGCATCAAAGTATGTTAATTTAACTACTTTTTATTATTATATTGATATGAGAAAAATTACAATTTTAGTACTTTTTATTGTGTTCATCTAACCAATTAGTTATTGAGAATTAATTAAATTAACTCTTCATAGACGAAATATTATATTGACAACTAATTTGAAAATTTCATGTTTGTGAATAATCAAGAGGGAGCAAATGAGGGTTAATCAAGCTACATCAAACAACTTCAGGTAAGTGTCACTTTTTCATGCTTGAAGATGAGTTTAAAAGCTTAAAATTTTTCAATCATAATGGCAGCAATGACTAAGAAGAGGTAGGGAAAATAAGAAATCAACGTGGGAGAAGAAGTTTAACCTCTTTGAGAAATATTAGAAGGTATAAACCTTTGTGTTTTCTTGTTATTTGCTTCATATGTATCCTTATTACACTTTTACCTACTTTTGCTTATCTCACGGAAACTTTTTTCATTATTTCTTGCATCTTTACTCTCACAAAGATTTCAAGTTTTGTTTCTTTTTTATTACAATCAGTTTGATGTTCATTTGTTAGCAATCCTTTTTGTTGTATTTCTGAATTATTTCTGTTTCAAGGAATGATTTTTATCTTCTTCTTCACAGGATATTTGACGTGTCATTCCTAAGTTTAGAAGGTATAATTTTTTTTGGGGTGTCAAATATCAAATTGTCTCTATGAATTTTCTCTGAAGGGTTGTAGCGTATGGACATTTGAGAGTGCGGCTCTTAGGGTATTGTTTAGAGGAAATTTTGTTTCTTTGTCCTTTGTCATTGCTAACTGAATTAACTGAAAGGTTTAGTAAAGTGCCTTGAACCATTGGGTCATTTTGCATATTCATTGACTATTTTGTATCAATTTGATAGTATTCAATGGTATTAAGAGGAATTGAAAGTTGACAGAGAGGGGATCTAGACAAATTTCACTAATCATATTGATTTTATTTTAGGGATTACTCCCCTCGACAGATGATAAGAGACAAACATTATATTCTCTGCGGAGGACTACAGATTCATCCGCAATGTACTCCTCGCCCAAAGGTAAATCTCATCTTTTTCTTTTTGAGATTTTTAGGTTTTGTTTCATGTTTTTTGATGTTTCATATATCTTTTAGAACTGACCACTTGCTTTCATAGAATAATATCAAGACAACATAAATCTTGGTAGCTACTTATATTGTATCCTTAGAAACCATCACAAGTATGATCGGCCAATATATTTTTTAAACGAAAATGCTATTTTGATGTCACATTATGTTTCACTGTGACGTATATAATTGTTAGAGACTACCCTCTCTAATAACTTCATGGTCCTAAAAATCTGATGTTTAAAGAAAATGGTTGTAACCATCAAAGGATATGCTTTAGTGGATTGTGTTCCTTCTCCCTTAATTAAAGGCTTTTATTTTGAGACCTGAGTATGAAAAGTCATTGAGAATGTTGGGTTTCGATACAAGTACCGAACAAGAGATGAATTTTTTTTTAAAAGATAAAAAGATTGTGTATAAATATATTTCTCTTCAAGATAAAAGATTTCTAAAGAAAATGTTGTAATAGAAATTCCGTCTAAAGGAAGTGGGCTGTTTTTAAAACTTCTGCCATCAATGGAGGTCTCTTTGGGGGCTTAGACTGGCTGAGTAACTAGAAAATATGGATGAAGAGGAATGACATCTGGAGAAGTTCCAAGAACTGTTGTACCCAGCTTTTTTCAAGCGCAAGTCAGTTGCCCTTGGTCAGAGGCAGATGCAAAGGCTTGGGACTTCTTGCTAGTTTTGAGATCACAAGGTACTACTACTATAACTGCGATATCTCACTAATAGTATGAGTTAATGTCTAAATAACCCCCGCCTAGGCTGGTGGAAGTGAAGTATTTCTATGTCACGGCCCAAAAATAAAGGTTATGATGACACTTATTGCGGTTTACCTTGACAAGTAAGCCTATCACCCAAACCAATACAAAAAGAGAAAAAAAAAATAGAAATATCCTAAGATAAGGCTTCTAGAACAAAGACAAATCATATAAGTAATCATAACAATGCAGAAAGAATTTATCCAAAATACCAATCATGCCCAAAACCAGGTGTCAATAGTGTAGTAACTACTAATACAATTCAGGAGTCAAATACATTAAGAAAATAACCACAAAGGAATAATATCTATCTCCGAATACTAATAAAGACATAACTACTATAGAAAGATAGAGGTGAACTCTGGCCGCATGAATGTCCAGCCGCTACCAGGTGGGCTAGGACCTACACCAAAAAAGTGCAGTACGCATGAGTACGGTCCACTTGTACTTAGTAGGTATCATAGGATGACCAAGCAAAGTAGTAAATAAAGAATACAAAATATACACTAAGGACACATCACCTACAATCAGAAAACATCCCACAACGGTAGCCCACACCACTTGCACTAACGGTTCTATAATATCCGTATAAAATACAACAACACACAAGATAGGGATACAAATATACACAATATCACATATAGGTAGAACAAAAGAGGGACATTTATAATCAAGATCATCAAGTACAATTAAAGGAAGATAGAATAATTAGACGTTAACAGGTCAAGATATCGAACAAATAGGTAGATGACAAGTCAATATGAAAATTCAAACACAACATAAACACAATAAAATGGGTGCAATGATGATAATGATTATGATAATGCATGGTATTGGCACACAGCCTCAAGTTTGGCACACAGCCTCAAGTTTAGCACATAGCCTTAAGTTTGGCACACAGCCTCAAGAACCAAAATCCACAACTTTTCTCTGGCATAATCCTTAGAAGATGGTCCAAAAAATTTAATATCCGATACCAATATCCAGTATTCCACTATTTCCAGTATTTTCAAAACATATACATGACATAAGACATAAATCAAGTACACATACATGATAACAAGTATATATAAAGTAGTAAAACGAACAAGTAAAATGAAGCGTATGATGACATAAGAATGACGATGCTATGTTTACAACTATTCAAAATGAGTATTTCCATAACCAATCCATGTGATGTATTTTCAAACCTATTCCACATGATGTATTTCCACAATCAACCACAATGTTACAATTCCATAATCACGTGAGTTAATATCTACTTATTACCTCTATTTTATCCATGAATTTTCGCATGTCTCATATACCAATAAGTATAGATATAGCACAATATACCAATGAAACCACATTAGGCATTTCAACAACACAATACAATTATTTACATGTATTCAAGGCTATCAACACCACATAGGACCCCACACGGTCACACATATCACATTATATCTCAATTTCAATAATTACATAGCATATAGGCCCCCATACGGGCACAAAACATAGATATCCATTTTCATAATTAGTTATCACCCTTAACATGCATTTTGTACTATCATTTACTACCCATCTTAGTCTGAAAGAGTTTTCATAACCTACCTCTAATGCCGAAACTGGTTCGCTACTCTAATACCCCAAAAAATCCAACTCAATATTAGCTCTATGTTTGAAGCTCATGCATAGTACATCATGGTTCCTTGGTAGCTTCATGATCAAGTTTGATGTGAATTAAGGTCTCAAATATGTCCTAGATATTGTGCGAATCAAAACATTTCTTACAGATTGAATTCTTGAGAAGGATATCAGTATCGTCAACTTCAAATAAGCATATCTCTTTCTATACTATGAATTTTTGATCCCATGACCTACCAACAGATATATAATTTAATAATATTTCTGTCGATACTAAATTCACCTAAAACGGACACCTGGTGAAGAAGTTATGGCTATTTTAAGTTTCTGCTGTAAAACGAATGCCGTTTCAGTGCATGACACGTCGTGCCGAAGGACAAAATGGCACTCGTCAATTTCCAAAAAGCCTCTATGATATCCCCGCTTCACGACAAGCTTCCAGGTCGCAATAATTGGCATTTTACCAAGCTCCGCGTCGCACCGGGGCCCTAAATCGAGATAAATTTTGCGTAGTTTTCAGTTTTCATTTTAAACTCCTCAAGGGCAATATGGTAACTTCCCAAAACACTATATATACTCTTTAAACATGGGATTGAAGCCCCAAATCAGCCCTTTACATTAATTTTATCAAAATTCACTCAAGAACAATCAAGAAAAAGTCTAGGGTTTCCATTGGGGTTTCAAGCTTCAAGCAAATTCAACTGTAGATTCCACGAATTCTTAATCTAAGGTATGCGTAGTGTTCATCTGTGGATCCAATCCGTTCATAGATCTCAAGAACCATGTTTTTAAATGTTATTTTGTAAACTTTTTTGTGGTGATATAACAATGTACACGTTGATGATTGTTGTTTAAGTTTCAAAATGATATCTAAAGATGTTTTCATAAAATATATGGGGTTGTTAGTTGAAAAACATGAACTTTAGGTGGTTTGATATGATGCAAGTATGAAATCCACCTATGCTTTAAAGAATGCATGCAAGGTATTTGATAAAATGCGTTGGATGCTAGATACCCATAATTACATGATTTCATGATATCTAAATGACAAGTCCATATTAGCTATAAACTTCCATATAAATTTCCATTCTATTTATGTGTTGTTGTTGTTGTGTCATGAAGCATGTGTGATAATGGAAATATGAATTACATACACGAAATATATCCATGCTCTCCCTACCATGTTGAGATGTGAATAAATACATAAAGTATACTATCCCCTACTTATAATATTGTGAATTGTGGACTCTAATCTTGTGATCAAGTCATGTCATGTGTGCCAGTTTCCTTCTATCGAGTCCTGGGGGTATTCGTACCCAAAAAATATAGTTGTGTCCCTAGATCCATGTTATGTGCCACGATAAATCTCAATCAAGCTATACTCTATATAACTCAGTCAGTCATGTGACTTAGGAAACATCTGAAATATCATGATCTCAGTTAACTCTCAGATCATAGTACTACTCCGTCAGTCAATGGATGTCAGTTATTTAGTCCATGTACAGCCAATTGAATCATGTTTAGTCCCTTCAGATGGGAGTAGAAGTTAGCACCGAGTGAGCCCAAGGATGGGAACTCACCTGCCAGTTCAAGGTGTGATTCTTAGCAGTCATCCTTGTGTTGCAGAACTACGTAGCTAGCGTAGGTTGAGACATCTTAACCTGTTAGATTAGGGTTAATGAGCTGTCTTAACCTATAAGTTTATGGTCCCACCATTTTCACTTTGAGTACCTTCCAGATAAGGGTCACTCACAACTGTCCTTACCAGTGATGCAGTATTGACACCCCTCTAGTCGGGGCAGCGATTAGAACCCAGCTTAGTCGTAATGGTATACATAGGGCATGTCAATTAAATAACTACCTCCCACAGTTTCAGTATCAGTCTCTGTAAAAGAACTCAGACAGTTCTTCAGATATCAGTATACCAGGATTGTTAGATACAGTCAAATTCAGTTCTAGCACGGGACTCAGAGAGTTCTACCAGATTCAGGACTGTCAGACATAGTCGCTCATGTTATCAGAACTAGAGTTCCAGTCATGTATTAGCGTATAGATTTAGCTACCATGTACTCACGATCTCAGTTACTATGTATGTATATTTGTACTCTTACGTTGATATCAGTCAGTCAGTTAGCATTATTCATGCATGTAAACCCTTTGCATTATCCTACCTCACTCGTATGCTCAGTACTCTAGTTGTACTGATGCATTTGTGCTATGGTCATTTCTTTTCATATTACACCATAGGTTCAAAGCCACGAGTTCCAGACCAACAATAGCTTTCCAGTCGCAATGTTGCAGTGAGTCCTCATCTATCCGAGGATAATATGATTTGATTTATTCATTTATTACTTCAGTTCAATTTTACAGAGTTAGTTGGAGACATATTCTTTCAACTTCTTATTTAGACAGTACTTAGAGGTTTTTAGATTTCATCAGATTTAGCTATCAGATTTAGTATTCAGTTTTATATTTAGTTGTCTTGGGTATTCATTACCCCATGGATGTTAATATATCTCTTCAGTTGAACCTTATGGCCTACATGTTTAGGTTTTCCACGTATTATATGTATATTATGCAGTGTACAAGTATAGATATCAGTTATGGGTTAGCTTGTGGTCCATTGGGGTCATAAGCACCGTGTAGCATTTTAATTCAGAAAATCGAGGCGTTACAAACTTGGTATCAGAGCTTAAGATTCAATAGAGTCCTAGGAATTCTGAATGCCACATCTAGTAGAGTTTGTGCATGGGTGTATTGCACGCCACATTTATGTACATGAGGCTATAAGATATTTTAGGAATAGTTTTCCTTCTTTCAGTATTCATGTCATGCTAGTGAGCATAATCTCAAGTTAAACTCCCAGTCCAATCCGTTCTTCTTTTATTTCAAATATGGCCCCAAAGAGAAGAAACCAGCTAGCTCCTCAGCCTAAAGATCTTTTGGGCGAACATGTTTCTTATGTGGAGTTTAGACCCATATTCACCATACTTTCTCAGCCTGTGGTTGCCTAAAATGAAAGGCCACTAGCTATTTCGGCCAATCCAGTGGCAAATTCTGCAGTAACTAGGATTTGGGACTTCACCCAAATGAACCTTCCATCTTTCCATGGGTTTAAGTTTGATGATGACCCTCAGGAGTTCATTGACCAAGTTCAGAAGGTCATTGACATTATGGGTGTTACTTCTATTTAGAGTGATGAGTTAGCCGCATATCAGTTACAAGATATGGCTCACACTTGGTACAAATAGTAAAAGTCTGAGAGGGTAGATGGCGCAGGTCTCATTGGGTGAAAGGAATTTGTCACGGCTTTCTTAGGTAGATTCTTTCCCCAAGAGTGAGGAAAGCCAAAGTTCTTGAGTTCATCAACCTCACGCAGGGAAATATAACGGTTAGGGAGTATTCTCTCAGATTTACTTAGCTAGCCAGGTATGCCCCTCTTGTGGTTGCAGACAATAGGCCTAAGATGAGTAAGTTCATGTCAGGGGAGAATCATAGTGCAGTGAATGAGTATAGATCTGTGATGCTGAATAGTGATATGACCTTAGCTAGACTCATGACCCATGCTCAGCAGATAGAGGAGCAGAAGGTTAGGACTAGAGAGACGCAGAACAAGAGATCAAAATCAGGCAGTTTTAGTTTTGTTCAGCCTAAATCAGAGAGAGAGAATCATTCGTAGTTTTATCCCAAGTCAGTAGCTCCATCTCCTTCCTCTGCTAGTGCCCCAGTGCCAAAATTTAAAGACGGCAGTAGAGACAAAACGCCATGCTCTAAATATTAGGGTAGTGTTAGCAGTGCCCGAACAGATCTCCTTTGTCAGGCTTGTGGTAAGAACCACAAGGGTATTTGCAGAGCCGATAGTGATGTCTGTTTTGGTTGTGACAAGCCAGGCCACAGGATTAGAGAGTGTCCGCAGTCAGGTCTTCAGGGTCAGTAAATTTATTCCGCAGCTCAGTCCGGTCGCCGAACCAGCAGGGTTCCACTTCCAATGCTACTAGTGGGCAACGCCCAAATAGACTCTATGCTCTTCAGAACCGATAGGTTCAGGAAAATTCTCCTGATGTCAATACTGGTACATTACAAATTTTCCATGTTCATGTTTATGCTTTGCTAGACCCAGGTGCATCCTTGTCTTTTATTACTCTATACATAGCAGGCGATTTTGGAATCAGTCCCGATATTTTAGCAGAGCCCTTTTCAGTCTCTACCCATTGGGCAAAACTATCATAGCCCAGTAGGTATACATGAACTGCCTGATTATGATATTTCCGAAATCCAGCTCAGCAGATTTAGTCGAGTTAGAGATGACGGACTTTGATGTCATTCTCAGCATGGATTGGTTTCATTCCTGCTATGCCACAGTCGACTGCAAGAACAGTATAGTTCAGTTTTAGTTCTCGAATGATCCCACCTTAGAGTGGAAGGTTAGTGTTTCAGCGTTCAGGAATTGTCTTGTTTCCTACCTCTAAGCAAGGAAAATGATTTCTAAGGGGTATGTGTATTATCTCATGCATGTTAAAGATTCCAGTTTTAAATCTCTCAGTCTTGAATCAGTCCCAGTGGTTAGTGAATATTCATATGTCTTTCCCAAAGATCTTTCAGGCATTCCTCCCGAAAGGGAAATAGACTTTGGCCTAGACCTTCTCCTAGATACTCAACCTATCTCTATCCTGCCATACAGAATTGCACCAGCAGAACTTAAGGAACTGAAAGATTAGTTGAAGGATCTCTTAGATAAGGGATTCATCATGCCCAGTGTATCCCCATGGGGTGCGCCCATTTTATTCACGTGCAATAATGACGGTTCTTTCAGGATGTGTATTGATTATCGTCAGCTCAACAAAGTTATGATCAAGAATAGGTATCCACTTCCCAGAATAGATGATTTGTTCAACCAACTTCAGGGTGCCAGTTATTTCTCCAAGATAGACCTCAGATCAGGCTATTATCAACTTAGAGTTAGAGAATGTGACATCCTAAAGACAGCTTTCTATACTCGGTATGGTCACTTCGAATTTCTAGTCATGTCCTTTGGTTTAACCAATGCCCCTGCAGCTTTCATGGACTTGATGAACCGTGTGTTCAAGCAGTACTTGGACATGTTCATCATAGTATTTATAGATGATATTCTAGTTTATTCTCACACTGAGCGTGATCATTCAGACCATCTCAGAATTGTTCTTTAGACCCTCAGAAATTATCAGTTATTCACCAAGTTCAGTAAGTACGAGTTTTAGCTAAGATCAGTAGTATTTCTTGGCCAGATTATTTTTGGTGAGGGCATTAGAGTAGATCCTCAGAAAATTGAATTGGTAAAAGACTGGCCCAGACCCATATCTCCAGTAGATATCAGGAGTTTCTTAGGTTTGGCTGGCTATTACAGACGGTTTATCGATGGATTTTCTTTTATTGCATCTCCTATGTCCAGATTAACTCAGAAAAAGATCAAGTTTCAGTGGTCAGATTCATGCGAGAAAATTTTTTAGGAATTGAAGACTCGACTCACTATAAATCCAGTTCTAGATCTTCCAGATGGTTCAGATAGGTTCGTAGTATATTTTGATGCATCCAGAATGGGTTCAGGTTGTGTCCTCATGCAGCATGGTAAGGTTATCGCCTACGTCTCCAGATAATTAAAGCCCCATGAGAAGAATTATCCTACTCATGATCTTGAGTTAGCGTCTGTAGTTTTTGCCTTGAAGATTTGGAGGCATTATCTTTACGGAGTTTATGTAGACGTCTTCACAGATCATAAGAGTCTCCAGTTTTTCTTTTCTCAAAAGATCTCAATCTTCATTAGAGAAGGTGGTTAGAGCTCTTGAAGGACTATGACATGAGTGTCCTTTATCATTCGGGCAAGGCCAACGTTGTGGCCGATGCTCTCAGTAGACTCTCCATGGGCAGTATTTCTCACGTTAAGGATAGCAAGAAAAAGATAGCTTAGGAAATCCATTAGCTTGCTAAACTAGGCGTTCGCTTAGTCGACTCTTCAGAGGGTTGTGTATGTGTTCAGAGAAGTTTAGAGTCATCTCTAGTTTCCGAGGTGAAAGAAAAGAAGACATGGATCCTAGCTTTTTCAAGATAAAAAAGTCAGTTCAGAATTAGAAAGTTCGGTTTTCTCCCAAGGGAGAGATGGTGTTCTTCAATGTTAGGTTCGTTTGTGTGTTCCAGGTGTAGATGACTTGAGGCAACGAATTCTTATAGAAGCGCATGGTGCGTGATACTCCATCCATCCAGGGGCCACTAAGATGTACCGTGATTTGCAGGAAATCTATTGGTGGAGTGGGATGAAGAGTGATATTGCAGAGTTTGTGGTTAAGTGATCTACATGTCAACAGGTTAAGATAGAGCATCAGAAACCTAGTGGTTCCATGCAGGAGTTCACTATTCCTACTTAGAAGTGGGAAGAAGTAAACATGGACTTCGTGATGGATTTGCCTAGAACTCATCATCAACATGATTCAGTTTGGGTCATTGTAGATAGAATGACCAAGTTAGCCCATTTCCTTCCAGTTCGTACCTCCTATTCAGATGAGGATTATGCCAAACTCTAAATCAGGGAGTTGGTCAGATTACACGGTGTTTCCTTATCTATCATCTCAGACAGAGGTACCCAGTTCAACTTTTACTTCTGGAAAGAATTCTAAAAGGGTCTCAGTACACAAGTTTATCTCAGTACAATGTTTCATCCTCAGACAGATGGTAACGCAGAAAGAACCATTCAGAATCTTGAAGATATGCTAAGGGCGTGTGTAATTGATTTCAAGAGAAGTTAGGATGACCACTTGGCCTTGATTGAGTTTGCATACAACAATAGCTATTATTCCAGTATTCAGATGGCTCTATTTAAAGCTCTCTATGGTAGGAGATGTAGATCTCCGATCAGTTGGTTCGAAGTTAGTGAGGCCTCAGTCATAGGTCCTAACTTAGTATTCGACTCTTTAGAGAAAGTTCAGTTGATCAGAGAGAGACTCTAGGATGCTCAGAGCGGACAGAAGTCTTATGCAGATGTTTGAAGGAAGGATCTCAAGTTTCAGGTCAATGACTATGTCTATCTTAATATCTCTCCCATGAAGGGTGTGAAGAGGTTCTGTAGGAAAAGGAAACTCAGTCTCCGATATGTCGGTCCCTTCAAGATTCTCAGTCACTTCGGCAAGGTAGCTTATGAGCTAAAATTGCCTTCAGATCTAGCCTCTGTTCATCCAGTCTTCCATGTTTAAAATAGCCTTTCTTATAAAGAGATTATAGTTGAAATCTTAGACTATCAGACTCGTAGATTGAGGAAATAAGAAGTCCCTCTAGTTAAGGTTCTTTGGTGAAATCAGTTTTATGAGGGAGCTACTTGGGAAACAAAAACAGATATGCGTACCAAGTATCCTTACCTCTTCCCTGCAAATTCAGATCAAGCTCAAGGTAATAGTTCTCCTTAAGCTTATTCAGTTTCATGTTCATGTCCGCATTTTAAACTTGGTATCTATTACTGTTGCATACTCAGTCATGCATTCATGTATCAGTTCAATTATAAGGTCATACATCAGATATGTATTCTCATCTTTAGAAGCTCAGTTTATCAGATTGCTCAGTCACGCATCCATGTACCAGATATGCATGAGTTTAGTATGTTTAGCATGTCAATCATGAGATCATGTTTCATTTCTTCATGTTCCGTTCATGTTCATCTTGTCTTATTCTTCCCTCTCAGTTAAGTCTCATTCGAGGATGAATGTTCCCAAGGGAGATATTGTAATACCCCAAAAAATCCAACTCATTATTATCTCCATGTTTCAAGCACATGCATAGTACATCATAGTTCCTTGGTAGTTTCATGATCAAGTTTGATGTGAATTAAGGTCTCAAATATGTCCTAGCTATTGTGCGAATCAAAATATTCCTTACCGATTGAATCTTGAGAAGGATATTGGTATCATCAACTTCAAACAAGAATATCTATCATTATACTACGAATTTTTGATCCCATGACCTACCAACGGATAGATAATTTAACAATCTTTCCGTCGATACCAAATTCGCCATGGTGAAGAAGTTATGGCTATTTTAAGTTTTTGCTATAAGACGAATGCCATTTCAGTCCATGGCGTGTCGCGCTGGAGGCCAAAATGGCACTCATCAATTTCCAAAAAGCCTCCGTGATAGCCCCTCTTCACGCCAAGCTTTCAAGTCGCAATAATTGGCATTTTACCAAGCTCCGCGTCGCACCGAGGCCATAAATCAGAATAAATTTTGTGTAGTTTTTAGTTTTCGTTTTAAACTCCTCAAGGGCAATATGGTAACTTCCCAAAATCCTATATATACTCTTTAAGTACGGGTTTTAAGCTCCAAAGTATCCCTTTATATTAATTTTATCAAAATTCACTCTAGAACAGTCAAGAACAAGTCTAGGATTTCCATTGGGGTTTCAAGCTTCAAGTAAATTCAACCGTAGATTCCACAAATTCTTAATCTAACGTATGCGTAGTGTTCATCTATGGATCCAATCCGTTCATAGATCTCAAGAACCATGTTTTTAAATGTTATTTTGTAAACTTTTTGGTGGTGATATAAGCATGTACATGTTGATGATTGTTGTTTAAGTTTCAAAATGATATCTAAAGATGTTTTCATGAAATATATGTGGTTGTTATTTGAAAAACATGAACTTTAGGTAGTTTGATGTGATGCAAGTATGAAATCCACCTATTCTTTAAAGAATGCATGCAAGGTGTTTAATAAAATGCCTAGGATGCTAGAAACCCATAATTATATGATTCCATGATATCTAAATGACAAGTCCATATTAGCTATACACTTCCATATGAATTTCCATGCTATTTATGTGTTGTTGTTGTTGTTGTGGCATGAAGCATGTGTGATAATGGAAATATGAATTATATACATGAAATGTATCCATGCTCTCCCTACCATGTTGAGATGTGAATAAATACATAAAGTATACTATCCCCTACTTATAATATTGTGAATTGTGGACTCTAATCTTGTGATCAAGTCATGTCATGTGTGCCAGTTTCCTTCTATCGAGTCCTGGGTGTATTCGTACTCAAAAAATATAGCTGTGTGCCTAGAGCCATGTCATATGCCACGATAAATCTCAGTCAAGCTATACTCTATAGAACTCAGTCAGTCATGTGACTTAGGAAACATCTGAAATATCATGATCTCAGTTAACTCTCAGATCATAGTACTACTCCGTCAGTCAACGGATGTCAGTTATTTAGTCCATGTACAGCCAATTGAATCATGTTTAGTCCGTTCAGATGGGAGTAGAAGTTAGCACCGAGTGAGCCCAAGGATGGGAACTCACCTGCCAGTTCAAGGTGTGATTCTTAGCAGTCATCCTTGTGTTGCAGAACTACGTAGCTAGCGTAGGTTGAGACATCTTAACCTGTTAGATTAGGGTTAATGAGCTGTCTTAACCTGTAAGTTTATGGTCCCACCATTTTCACTTTGAGTACCTTCCAGATAAGGGTCACTCACAACTGTCCTTACCAGTGATGCGGTATTGACACCCCTCCAGTTGGGGCAGAGACTAGACCCAGTTTAGCCATAATGGTATACATGGGGCATGTCGGTTAAACAACTACCTGTCATAGTATCAGTATCAATCTCAGTAAAACAACTCAGACAAGTCTTCAGATATCAGTATATTAAGACTGTTAGATATAGTCAAATTTAGTTATAGGACGGGACTCAGAGAGTTCTACCAGATTCAGGACTGTCATACATAGCCGCTCATTTTATCAGAACTACAGTTCCAGTCATGTATTAGCGTACAGATTTAGCTACCATGTACTCACGGTCTCAGTTACTATGTATGTATGTTTGTACTCTTACGTTCATATCAGTCAGTCAGTTAGCATTATTCATGAATGTAAACCCCTTTGCATTAGCCTACCTCACTCGTATACTCAGTACTCCAATTGTACTGATGCATTTGCGCTATGGTGCTTTCTTTTCATATTACACCATAGGTCCAGAGCCACGAGTTCCAAACCAGCAGTAGCTTTCTAGTCCTAGTGTTGCAGTGAGTCCTCATCCTTCCGAGGATAATATGATTTGATTTATTCATTTATTACTTTCATTCAGTTTTACAGAGTTAGTTGGAGACATGTTCCTTCAACTCCTTATTCTGACAGTACTTAGAGCCTTTCAGATTTAGTCAGATTTAGCTATCAGATTCAGTATTCAGTTTTATATTCAGTTATTTTAGGTATTCATTACCCCATGGATATTACTATATCTCTTCAGCCGGACTTTGACAAGGGTGTACGGAATTCATTTGAAGTCTGATATACACAAACGAACTATGCAACCATACTAAATTCGATGTTCCAAAAATTATGGTGATATCATATTTTCAAAGAAAATATTATTTTCACAAAGTTGATCCTCAAAACCTAAAATCATAATTTTCTAAATCGAGGGTCGAAATGAGATTTAAAAGCCGTCAAATCACACCAAATATGCTAACACTCTAGAATTGACATTTTGGATCTTCTGGCGAATTTGTATTTTCCATCTAAGATTGTTTAGACCAAATATGGGTCCCACACTCATATTTCTTATTTTTCAACTTTCTAACCAATACGACGAAATGAGCTCAGGTGCACCGGGACCCAAACCAAAGGTCTACCTAGGCTAAAATTTATATTCTGGAGCTGGTGGTATAGTCTATTTTGTCATCTATCACATAGATCAAAAGATATCCATATAAGTCCAAAATAAGGCTCTCGAAGCCATCAAAAACTACAATATCGCATAAATGATACCAAAATCCATCAGAAATCATGCCAATCACTCCCAAACCCCTGAAATACCATAATGAAACTACGGGGAGGGGTCAAAATAACAACATACCCAGTGTATTCCCACCTAGTGGGGTCTGGAAGGGTAGAGTGTACGCAAACCATACCACTAACTCAAGAGAAGTAGAGAGGCTATTTACGATAGACCCCCGGCTTAGGACTAATAACATATAACCAATACAAAAAGTAAGTGCATATAAACTAGTATGGTATACAAAACAAACTAACAGTATAACAAACACAAAAGATAAGTGCATAATAAACTAATACGGGATGCAAAAAAGCCAACACCACTAGCCCCAAAAACTACAGCCACAACACTATGAACTAGAAACTCCAGACCCAAAGAAGCACTCCCCTATTACTACCGCCGTGCTCCCACCCCCTAACCCTTTACCCTAATCTGCAATAAACAGTCAAATCATATAAAATTACAAATTTCACATATTTCATCAAATTTTTAGTTTGTTACATTCTAGCTTTGGTTGGGTTAGGTGGTTAATGCTCTCCCTTGAAGGATAAGTTATAAGGCAGCAATTGCTTTGATATAAGAAATGTTGTTAATATTTTGAAGGAACCTATGCGAAAATGCTGAGTAGAATTGGTCTTTTATTTTTCTGTTTGATGTCTCCATTTTTTTTTCTCTTTCACTTTGTCATGGCGACTGTTAGATAAACAATTTGTAGAATGAAACACGAAAACCTAAAGCAAAAAAAGTTGTGTAAATATTGAATGTTGTTCATTTTAGTATTTTGTTTGTTCTCATATATCAAACAAACTTTGAGAGCTTTTTTAAGTTCTATGTTACTGTGTAATTTCTTGTGTGACAAGTTCTATTGTCTACTCTATCAAGACAAAGATTTTTGCTGTCAAATATCATTTGATTATCATTTTTACTAGGTATGATATATATGTCATGTAATGTTTATTTTTCCTAAGTTTCTCAGACTCTCCAAGAGTATCTAAAAGTGCATTACTCTTTGATGATCTGACACACGCCTACATCTAACATTTTAAAAGCATTTGAGTAACATAGCATTTTCGTGCTCCATTGTGGATGACATGAGGTGTGTCCTTACACAGCCTGTTGTGGCCACCTATGCAGAAAGAGTTATGGATGAATGATAAAAACTGCAGTATAGTAGGTCCTTTTGTGGACCAGTTGACCCCGCAGTGCATTGAAGAGTTCACACACTATTACATCACATTGGCAAGTGTATATATATTTTATATGGTTAGAAAAATCATTTTTGTTTGATCCAATTTCAAGTACATAAATATGAAAAGTGGACCCAAGGGTCCACAAAAGCCAAATAATATTTACTTGTCAATTGTCATTCTCGAAAGGTGCCGATGGAGGACCCAAAGTATGGCCTTGAGTAGTCCAAACTATGGTCGACAAAGATACTCCTTACTCGTGCTGGTGAAGGTAGTAGGTACCTCATGAAATTAGTTGATGTATGATACAACTGATTCATAGGGCGGAGGATATAGCATATTTCATTGACTATGGAGCAGATTAGAATGCCCCACACTTTTTCCTATCTCAATTAGCCTCTAAAATGACAAGGGTTAGGTTAAAAAATAAATAACCTTTGATACATATGGAATTTTCCAGTTCTAGACCCTCCAGTGTGTAGAAATTGAATTATCTTTCCAACGATACCAATTTTGCCTAAATCCAATACTCGGTTGAGAAGTTATTGTGTTTTTAAAAAAATAGTGTGCCATTTAGGCTAGCACCGCATCGTGGAGAAGACCAAAATGCCAATTGTATGATTCTATTGGACCACCGCGATTGGCTCATGTCGCGTTAAAGTCCCAGGTCCCAGTCATCTTTTTTCCAGTCGCTCATCACGATGGTGGGTATCGCGGTGATGGTCAAAATGGGACTCGTGGCTTATCCAGTAGCCCAACTCAATTGGCCCGCATAACAATGGTGCCCGATTTCACAGTTGTCCCTTTTCCAGTAAGCCACCGTGATAGTGACGCATTACGGTGGCATGCAAAGTCAGAAATTTCTTTCTTATTCCAGTTCTGATAAAAAATTTAAAAAGGGTACTTTGGTCAATCTCCAAGCCCCCAATTTTTCAAAAACAAAGAATTAAGCTCATTCTTAAGAACTTTATGCATATTTTATCAATTCCCTCTCAAAGAAAAATCCTACAGCTCAAAATTTACTCTTCAAAAAGTCCAATTTCCTCCATTGTATCTCCAATAAAACCCAAAATTGAGGGTTCCTAAATCAAGATACTCAAGAGTTTATCTTCAAGAGCACAAATAGAGATTCAAGTTCAAGCTTCCTTAGAAATTTCATCAATTAAGGTATGTGGCATTTATGAACAAGGATCCTCTTTCGTCTTTATGGCCAAAACTAGCTTTTAACTTCAAATTTACAGGATTTTGTATGAATATAGATGAGATTTAAATTAGGGTTCATAACCATTATGATTAATTTCAAGATTATAAGTTTTTGAGATATTTTGATGTTGAATTGCATGTCTATTTCCATATTTTCATGCGTATTGCAGTAAATTCCAGATTTTGGGTTGAATTACCATTATTTTCATTACCAATCATGAATATTATTGATATTTTGACATGACATTGATGCATAGGTTATTACCCCTAGATTGAATATTATTATTCCTAGAAAGATTATGCTTTAAGTATCATATGGTTAGTTTAATTTTAGATTTTCAATAAAGATTTGACCTTTGATCCTCAGATAAGATTTGGAATCGACTTTACAGATTTCTTATAGTTTAGAGAAAATAGATTATCTTTATTTACATTTTAAATCAGATAAATGCATAATTAGTTTCATAATAAACCCTTATGCTAGTTTTAAAAGTGGATTTCCAATAGAAAGAACATATAGATTAAAGGGAGTAGTATTTAGCATTAAGAGGGAAGTGTAGGTTTAGCGCATCCTACTTCTATAGAACTACGAGCCAACGTAGGTACAAATTCAGATTATTTCTATTTCTATATGGATGACAGTTACAGATGTGATCACTTAGCTCAGGTTATACTCCTTGGCAAGAGTATAACACTTCTCCTCATCATGAGGTTTTTCCTATAGGGGAACATGACATTGGACTCCATGTTAGCTCACATGGTTTATGTCGGTTACAAGAACCTCCCTACAAAATAGAGTAATCCTAACAGAAAAGAATAACAAAAAAGTTTTCAGAAAACTAAGTGTAAAGGCTCACAACTCTATTCAGACTATGCTTTACAGAAAGATATTAGCTACAGATTTTAGTTTTCAGATTTCAGATATAAGAATGAGTCCATTCTATACTTATATAGTCTGATTCAAAGAGAGAACACAAGTACAACTTTTAGAACTAAATATTATGACTCATTAGATTTATAAATTACGAATTGCTATTCATGATTACAGGTTTCAATTTTTCTTTCAGTATTCCAGCTTATGTGAGTCATTTACATTTAGCATGCATTTCTTTACAAACTGATATAAATGTTGAGATAATGTTTTAATTATGCATTCACCCCCATATACTCAGTACATCCTCAAAGTAATGATCCACATATATGTCTATGTGTTACATTGCCTCATAATGTAGGGTCAGGTGCTCAGTTTCATCTGTGAGAGTGATTTCAACCATCTTCATCTACACCCTAATAGTTAGTGAGTTAGTTTCACACATTTTGAGTCAGTTGGGGGTTTGTCCCAGTGACTCTCTAGTTATTAGTAGTAGAGGATTGTCAGACTGCTATATTTGATTTAGATTCTCAATATTGATTTATCAGACTTTTGAGATTAGTAATTTCAAATATTCTAAGTTAACTCAGATAGTTTTTTGCATTTAGTGTGCTTTTATATCTCTATTCACTTATTTTGAGATTTAGACTTAGTAGAAGGTAGACAGGGTTAGCTTAAGGCTACTCATAGTCTTAAGCATTGTGTGACGTCTCGAAACCAGGTTTTGGGGCGTTATAAAATTTGTATCAGAGCCTAAGGTTTATAAGAGTCCTAGGGAGTCAGACAAGCCGTGTTACGTAAAGTCTTGATCATGGATGTAAAGTACGTCACATTTATGAGCAAGAGGCTATGAGATATTTTTATGAAATCATCTCTTTCTTTCATGATCTATCATGCTTACAATATCTCTATCTGCTTTTAACTTATGCTCTTACGTGATAGTTGAATATGCCTCCTCGTCGAGCTAACGCCCATAGAAATAATGACCAACCACCCAGCCTACTGACCCTCTGAATGAGAATTTATCCCATACTGAGTTTCGGGCTACCTTTCAGGCATTGGCCCAGGCAGTGACTGCCAATGTTCAGGACAACCATCAGGCTGCAGTCCCACTTCAACAGAATGGTGATTTAGCAGCAGCCAGAATTTATAACTTTATAAGAATGAATCCGCCAGAGTTCTTTGGGTCAAAAGTAGGTGAGAACCCGCAACTTTATTTAGATGAGGTAAAGAAGATCACCCAGGTTATGCATGTTGCTAAAGAGAAGAGTGTAGAATTAGCATCTTATAGATTAAAGGATGTAGCATATGATTGGGTAGTTACGTGGAATAATGGTAGAGGTGAGAATGTAGCTCCTATGAGTTGGCAGGTCTTTCAGAATGCATTTCTAGAAAGGTTTTTTCCGTGTAAAATGAGAGAGTCTAAGATAAAGAAGTTTATGAACCTAAGGCAAGGCTCAATGACAGTGAAGGAGTACTTTCTTAAGTTCAATCAGTAGTCTAAGTATGCCCCTAATACTATGGTTGATCCTAGGGCAAGTATGAGTAAGTTTGTTATTGGAGTATCTGGTTTGGTAGTCAAAGAGTGTAGGACTGCCATGCTTATTGGGGAGATGGATCTTTCTAGGTTAATGATTCATGCCCAGTAGATTGATATAGAGAAGTTGAAGGGAAGAGAGAGCAGTAATAAGAAGGCTAGAATAGGTCAGTTTGAGTATGGCCAGACTAAGTACGGAGGGGGAAATCATCCACAGTTTTAGAATTATTCATCCATGCTAGCACCATCTTCATCTAGTTCTCTCACTCCCAAAGCTAGGCAAGAGCAGTGGGGTAAGTTCTCTATGTACAGATCTCAGAATAGTGTGAGTAGAAAGCCCAGTTATCCTCCATGTGCTAAGTGTGGTAAGAATCATCCTAGTGAGTGCTTGTTGGGACAGAAAGGTTGTTATGGTTGTGGTAAGATGGGATATGGAATTAGGAGTGTTCTTATTCTAAGTAGGGAAATAGAGATGTTCGTCCCCAGACTTAGGCTACTAGTGCACCGGCTCCTTCAGGTCTCCCAGTTCCTCTTCAAGACGCATCATCTAGTACCGGTGGCGATCAGTGCCAGAATTGATTTTATACTTTACCCTTCTGCCAGGAGCAAAAAAATTCATCAGATATTGTCACTGGTATACTTCGTGTCTTTCATCTTGATGTTTATGTGTTGTTAGAACCTCGGTCGAGTTTTTCTTATATGACCCCGTTAGTTGCTGTAAATTTTGAAATAAGTCCTAAAAAGATACCTGAGCCCTTCTTAGTTTATACCCTAGTGGATGAGTCAGTTGTTGCCAAACAGATCTATAGAAAGTGTCCTATCACTGTCCTTCATAAAATCATGCTAGCAGACTTAATAGAGTTAGATATGGTTGACTTTGACCTTATTCTTGGTATGGATTGGTTCCATTCTTGTTATGTATCCATAGATTGTCGCACTCGAGTAGTGAAGTTTTAGTTTCCAGATAAGCCAGTCTTTGAGTGAGAAGGTAATTCAATGTCTCCCAAGAGTCATTTTATATCCTACCTTAAATCCAGAAAGTTGATATAAAAAAGGTGTATCTATCATCTCGTTCGAGTCAAAGACACTAAGTCTAAAACTTTAACAGTTCAGTGAGTTAGTGTAGTCAATGAGTTTCCTGATGTTTTTCTCAAAGATTTGCCAGGGGTACCTCTTGATAGGGAAATAGAATATAGTATTGACCTTCTCCCAGATACTCAGCCTATCTCTATTCACCCATATCGTATGGATCCAGCCGAACTTTAAAAGTTAAAAGAATAACTCATAGATCTTTTCGACAAAGGTTTCATAAACTATTTCTCCATGGGGCTCCCATCCTATTCGTGCAAAAGAAAGATGGTTCTTTGTGAATATGCATTGACTATCGCTAGCTGAATAAAGTCCTAGTCAAAAACAAATATCCTCTTCATAGAATTGATGACTTATTCGACCAACTCCAAGGTACAAGTTACTTCTCAAAGATAGACCTTAGATCTGGCTATCATCAGCTTAGAGTAAGGAAATGTGATATTCCAAAGACAGCTTTTAGAAACCGTTATGGTTATTTTGAGTTTCTAGTCATGTACTTCGGGCTAACAAATGCCCCCGTAACCTTCATGGACTTGATACACACTTCGATATCCTTATCTATTCTCGTACTGAGGATGATCATGTAGGCCATCTTAGAATTGTGTTGTAAACTCTTAAAGATCACCAGTTGTTCGGCAAATTCAGCAAATGTGAATTTTGGCTAAGATTAGTAGCTTTCCTCAGTCATATTTTTTCCAGAGAGGGAATTAGAGTTGATCCCCAAAAGACAGAAGCAATAAGAAATTAGCTTAGACCTATTTCTCCATCAGACATTAAAATTTTCTTGGGTTTAGCTGGCTATTGCAGATATTTCGTTGAGGGTTTCTTATCTATTGGATCTCCTATGTCTAGATTGACTCCAAAAAAAGTTATATTTCAGTGGTCAGATTCCCGTGAGAAGAGTTTTCCAGAGCTAAAGACTCGACTCACTTCAGCCCTAATTTTAGCATTACCTGATGGTACAGATGGTTTTGTTATCTATTGTGATGCCTCAAGAATTGGTCTGGGTTATGTTTTGATTTAGAGAGGTAAGGTTATAGCCTATGCCTCTCAACAGCTTAAGCCTCACTAAAAGAACTACCCTACTCATGATCTTGAGTTAGCTGCTATTGTGTTTGCTTTGAAAATCCAGAGACATTATTTTTATGGGGTGCATGTTGATGTGTTTACGAATCACAAAAGTTTGCAGTATATATTTACTTAGAGAGAGTTAAAACTCCATCAGATAAGGTAGTTAGAATTATTGAAGAATTATGATATGAGTGTGTTGTATTATCCGGGCAAGGCTAATATAGTGGCAGACTCCCTTAGTAGATTGTCTATGGGCAGTGTTGCTCATGTGGAGAAAGATAAGAAAGAGTTAGTTTAAAAATTGCACCGGTTTGCTAGATTGGGTGTGAGGTTAGTTTATTCAGCTGAAGGGAATGTTTGGGTCCAGAGTAGTTTCGAATCTTCTCTAGTTTCGAAAGTGAAGGAAAAGTAGGATAAAGATTCTAGTTTGGTCAAACTGAAGGAGTCAGTTAAAGACCAAAAAGTAGAGGTTTTCTCTCGTGGAGAGATGTATGTCGAGATACCAGAGTAGATTGTGTGTGCCATATGTTGATGATTTAAGGTAGCCGATTATGATGGAAGCACATGATGCGTGTTACTCCATCCATCCAGGAGCCACCAATATGTACCGTGATTTGCGAGAAATCTATTAGTGGAGTGGAATGAAGAAAGATATAGCAGAGTTTGTAGCTAAGTGTGCAAATTGTCAATAGGTTAAAGTAGAGCACCAAAGACTTGGTGGTACGTTGCGAGAGTTTGGTATCCTCACTGGGAAGTGGGAAGAGGTGAATATGGACTTTGTGACCGGATTACCCCATTCACGTCATCAACATGATTCGATTTGGGTAATAGTAGACAGATTGACTAAGTCGGTGCATTTTTTGCCAGTTCACACATTCTACACAGGTGAAGATTATGCTAAGTTGTATGTCAGAGAGTTAGTCAGATTGCATGGAGTTCCTTTGTCTATTATCTCGGATAGAGGTACTTAGTATACATCTCAATTTTGGAAAGCCTTTCAGAAGGGTCTTTGTACCCAAGTCCATCTTAGTTCAGCTTTTCATCCGCAGATAGATGATCAGGCAGAAAGGACCATTCAGACTCTAGAGAATATGTTGAGGGCATTTTTTATTGATTTCAAAGACAGTCGGGATGAGCACTTGTCATTGATTGAGTTCTCCTATAATAACAGTTAACATGCTAGCATTCAGATGGCCTCGTTTGAATCTCTTTATGGGCAGAGATGTAGATCGCCAGTCGGTTGGTTTGAAGTGGGTGAGGCCACTTTGATTGGACCAAACAAAGTATTTGAAGCCATGGAAAAATTTTGGTAGATTAGAGAGAGATTAAAAGCAGCCCAGAATCATCACAAATCTTATGCAGACATAAGATGAAGAGATCTTGAGTTTGAAGTAGATGACCTTGTGTATTTGAAATTTTCACCCATGAAGGGGTGAAGAGATTTGGCAAAAAGGGGAAGCTTAGTCCCCGCTATGTAGGCCTCTACAAGATTTTGAGTCGTGTTTGGAAGGTAGCGTATGAGCTTAAGATACTCGTAGATTTGTCGTCAGTTCATCCAGTGTTCCATGTATCCTTACTAAAGAAGTGCATGGACAATTCAGCTGTTGTAGTTCCTCTAGAAAGTACAGATATTCAGAATATCCTCTCATATGAAAAAGTTCATGTAGATATTCTTGATCATCAGATCCGTAGACTAAGGAACAAAAGTGTTCCCTTGGTCAAAGTTTTATGGCGAAATCAGTCCGTTGAGGGCCCTACTTGGGAAGCAGAAGCAGACATGCATATCAAGTATCCTCATCTCCTCACCACGAATTCAGATTTAGCCAAAGGTAACAGTCTTCCTTAATTCAGTTCTTTTTCATTCTTAGATTCAGCTATATAGTTGTCCTCATGTAAATTCATGCACTCACAGATTAGCTCAGTCGCTCGGTATGTTTTAAATTCAGTTATGCAGTTGTTTCAGTTGTGCATGTCAGCATATAGCCTCAGATTCCTCAGCATTTTCAGTTTAGTCAGCCATATTCGAGGACGAATGTTTCCAAGGGGGAGATAATATAGTATCCCACACTTTTTCCTAGCTCAATTTTGTCTCTAAAATGTCAAGGGTTAGCTTTAAAAATGAATAACCATTGATACATATAGAATTTTCCAGTTTTAGACCCTCTAGTGTGTAGAAAATTGAATTAGCTTTCTAACGATACCAGTTTCGCCTAAATCCGATACTCGGTTAAGAAGTTATGGTATTTTTAGTAAAACAGTGGGCCATTTAGGCAAGCACTGCATCGCAGAGAAGACCAAATTATCAATTGTCCAATTTTAGTGGACTACCGCGATTGGCTCGTGTCGCGTTAAAGTCCCAGGTCCTAGTCATCTTTTTTTCAGTGGCTCACCGCGATGGTGTCGCATTGCGGAGATGGCCAAAATGGGACTCGTCCCTTATCCAGTAGCCCAACACGATTTACCTGCGTCGTGATGGTGCCTAATTTCCTAGTTGTCCATTTTCTAGTAAGCCACCGCGATAGTGGTGCGTCGTGGTGGCATGCAGAGTCGAGAATTTCTCCCTTATTCCAATTCAGATAAAAAATTTAAAAAGGGCAACTAGGTCAATCCTACTCTTAATGAAATTTATAGAATATTTGGTCGGAGTATGCAAAGTTACTCTTGATGAATTCACCGCACTAAGTGCTTAGTAAATGTTGCTTCATTAAGATTTTAACAGGAAAATCTTAAATCACTTAGATAAAAGGATTCAGGACACATGGCCGTAAGGTGTCAAAGAATTTTGATTTTCACCGAAACATAGTAATAAGCGTGGATTATTTTCTACTTCATTCAATGAACCACTTAGTTAAAGATTTGTTCACTAAGTAGTCAATGATTTAGAAAGTCTTCACTAGCTAATGGTTCAACTCCAAAAGACATCATTATTGATGCATATTGCTAGATTAATAACTAAAGTGAATTTTGTTTTTAAAGATAAAATTTCTTAAAACAAGTGAGGGATTGTTATTTTTAAAGGTTGTGTTTCAATCAATTTTGAAACAAATACATCGGTTAAAAGTTTTGAGTTATGTTTCAATTAATTTTGAAACAAATGCATCAGTTAAAAGATTTTGAGTTACAAAGAACATAATTTGAATTTGACAGTTCATTTCTTCTTAAAGTTTTATATTTTAGGTTCTTGAAATAAAGTTATCTTTTGTTTTACAAATTCATAAACCTATTAACTATTACTTAATTAATACTATTCTCTTGCAAGAAAATTTTATCCTATAAATAGTATTTGTTTTGTTTGAAAAGGCAAGCACTTAAAAAAATACATTCCCCTTGAGAAATAAAAACATTTGAGCGACATTGATCAAATGGTGAGATTACCAATTCAAGAATAGAAGAGCAACATTTTTAATGCTACTTGTCTTGTGGTTTAGTTGAATCTTGAAGATAAAATTGTTACTAATTCTTCTGTTTTCTTGTGGGAGAGACTCCAACTATCTTAAAGAAGCGTATTATCATACCTCGATGCCAAGAAAGTTTTATTTTGAATTTCTTGTACAATTATCACTTTGTTCTAACAGCTATGCCATATCATATCTAGTCACATCTCCCCTATAGAATTTTGATCTGTCTCTACCTGTCCTTGTACCTTCTACATCAAACAACTCACAATTCCGCACCGAGGTCTGTGCATATCTCCTTTTTATATTTCCAAACTATTTCAATCTCTCTTTACTCATCTTATCCACTAGGAATACCACTTTGTATCTCAAATATTCTCACTTTTAATCTTATCTCTCTTAATATGTCTACAAATCCACTTTTGATTCTTCATCTCTATATCATGTATCTTCTAAACATAAGAGTTTTTAATTAACCTTTGCATCAAGCCTTGAAATGGTTCCAATCAATAAAAAATATAATTTATACATAAATATGAGTCCAAAAATACCCAGATCCTAATATTAATGTTTGAATCATGATCAAAACAAAAAGTCAACCCAAAAACTCATCATCAAAATTAAAATTTCTGTTGGAATCCTTTTACCCCTAAGATAAGTATCTCAAATTAGAAATTTTATAAAAAATAAATTTTGAATTGCATTTCAAATTTCCAAAATATACCATTTTAATATTAGGAGAAAAATCTCAAAATATGCATTTTTTTTAGTTTGTCATCTGGTGTCCGGTGTTTGGTGCCCGCATTGGAGCCCCAACTAATTTAGATGGCGTGTTGTAGGGCCCATTAAGGTGGAAACACTCCCAACAGAGTTTTCTACACACCCAGGGTCGAACCCTCGACCTCTAGTTAAGGGTGGAGCAGCCCTATCCACTACACCACAACCCATGTTCAAATATGCATTTCTATATAAGGTAAATCAAAAAACTAAGCAATAAATAAAAACCAAATAAATGGTAAGAAAATTTCCCTCGAAAAGAGTCCTAGAAAATCCTTCAAGTATTATTTTAGTCAGTGTCCAATATCTCTAGAAATTCAAGTTAAAATTATAAAATCTAATTAGGATAGAATCATTGTTAAAGCAATAGATCTATCACACCGAAAGACTCGCTACGGTATAAAAACTCTATACAAATGGAATTTACTTGAGTGACTTAACTTCATGGAAGTATAAGGCCATCATAGGTTCAATGTCGCTGATGCGAAACTATCTCATCGAAGTTGAGCCGTAGGAGTGACTGCATCTTTGCCAAAGTGAACTTTCCCAAAGTTCTTAGGGGTAACCAAACTATAGCCTATTCCACTAAAGCAACATTTGTAAAGGTGGATTTTTATTTTCAAGTAAAGCAACATTGTTAAAGTGGGAAAAGGTCGTTAAATTGATGGTGCCCAAAATAGTAAAAAAACTTTTAAAACAGCCTAAGTCCTGAAATAGATCTTCAGAACTCATTCAAGAGCTTCCAAATACAAACCAATAGTGCAAATCAATTTTTCACTACATTTTAGACCTATCGAAATTTTTAAATCACAACGTAGAATTGTCTTGACAAAATATTAACCGTAGTCAACTCAAAATATAAGAAACTCAATCCTTGAAAAAATCTAAAACACCCCCCAAAAAGCTCAGGAAATATGTCGAGCCTTTATCTAGGTCATAAATCATCCTTTGGACCTAGTAGAATCATCAGAACTCATATTTGACTTGGTCAATCATAACTCTTGACTTTGGTCAAACCTTCCAAGTTTTCATTTTCCAAAATTAGTAGTCTTCCCAAAATGTAACCAACTAACTCGAGAATCCTGTTATCTATCTTTTCAAGTCATAGACATCTAACTAGAGGCTTTGGGCTGTAGGTGACAAAAAAGTTTTAAAATGAGGCATAGGTGACACAAGTCTTAATTATTGAGTGAAAGTGACAATTACTTTATTATGGATTAAGAAAGTTGGGGAAGTTTGAAAATAACCCACAATTTTTTTAATTTATACTTTGATCCAAATGTTAGTTAATATAACAGGAAATAGAGGGAAAAATGCATGTTTCTCTCTCTTTTCATCCGTTGTTGTTTTCTCTCTCTTTACGATTATTGTTGTTCATTATTGCTACTACTTTATTCATCACATTCTGCTTCATTATCATCTTCTACTTGATTATCATCTTTATCTTCTTCTTTTGTCGACCATTTTTGTTGTTGTTGTTGTTACTGCTACTGCTGCTATCTGACCAATTTCTTAGGTTAAATTTTATTTCCTACATTACTTTCCACTTTGGCATTACTTCATAGGTGACTTTGGTAAGTAAAATTAAGATTTTTATTTAAATTTGTCATCTGGGTATACAGTTACTGTTGTTTTTTCCAACAATGGATAGATCTCGATCATGAATCCAACATAAGTTCCCACAATTTAAACATATAACTCATCTGGTGCATCATATGAGTAATCTGTTGCAACAGAAGATTTATCTATAGCAACAGACTAGTTATCTGTTGCAACAGACTAGTTATCTATTGCATAAGACTGATTATTTGTCGCATCATACTAGTTATCTGTTGTATCAGACTTACTATCTGTTGCATCTGACTCCTTATCTGTTGCAAGAGATAATTAAGCTATTTGGAATAACATAAATCAGCCTCTGCCACAAACCCAACAGCTAACCAATATGCTTCAACTCTTGCTATTGCTACTGGATTCAAAATTATTCGTTATGTCCAATCGTTAATATATTTGTTGAGAAGATAATAGACAGAATGAAAATTAAATACTCCCCCATCTCAAATTACCCATCCTAAATTTCCTAATTTGATTTCTTAGGTCTTTTTTTCTTCATTAAGAAGAGATAAAAAAATTCCATGTTTTATCCTTTGCATTAATTACTTTCTCTTCAAATTAGAATGTAAACATCATTTGATAAGGGTATTATGGTTAACTTAGCATGATATTAATTATTTTTCCTAATCAATGTTTTATCTCAATTTGGAATGGGTAATTTGAGACGGAGGAAGTATAAATTAAAACATCAAAGTCCTGCAACAGACTAGTTATCTATTGAAACAGACTAGATATCTGTTTCATCAAACTGATTATATGTTGCATCAGACTTCTTATCTATTGCAACATATGAGTAATCTATTTGGAACAACACAAATCATCCCCTGCCCCAAACCCAACAGATAACCAATATATTTACATTCAACTCTTGCTATTGCTACTGGATTCAAAATTATTCCTTACGTCCAATTGTCGACATATTTATTGAGAAGATAATAGATAGAATGAAATCAAATATGAATTAAAACGTCAAAGTTGATCAAACAAAATTTTTTTACTTAACAAAAACAAATAAAAATACATATACATTCGATCGTTTCTTAAGCCTAGATCCATCTTTTGAGTGGATATGTATGACTTCCAAAGTGATTGATATTTAAACCGAGTTGTATTTCTATAATTTATAATTTTTTTCATGTAGAGCATTGAATAATATTTCCATCGATACCAATTTTATTGAAATCCAACTTCGCACGAGGAAGTTATAGCCGTTTTACTCAACAATATCGAATCACCCAGGTCTGATGTCGACCTGGGGGACCGTCAGGTCCTTGGTGGACCGTCAAGTGTCCCGTCAGGCCAAGGCAGTGACCCCTCTTCCTGATCACTGTGTGATGGCCAAGATGGTGGACTGTCAAAAAGTTGACGGGCCGTCAAGGAGTCCGTCAGGTCGAGACAGAATGTCTCATTTCTGGCCCTCAAGTGACGGATGACTTGGTGGACCATCAGTTTCCTGAAGGATCGTCACTTTGATCGTCACGTCAAGGTAGAACGTTCTAGTTTGGCACTCAAGTGACGGACGATTTGGTGGACCGTCAGGAGACTTGACGGACCATCAAATCGACCGTCATAGGCCCCGATTAGCGAATTTCAACTTTTTTAAAAGGGCATTTTGGTCATTTTCACACCGTATGGTATTATATATATATATATATATCCTAGTAGAGAATAGACATTCATTTTTTTCCTTTCCTCTTCCCAGAAGCATCTAGAAATTAAGATTTCTTCCAAAACCCAAAAATTAAATCTTCTTCCAAGAAACTCAAGGATCTTTCATAGATTTCTCCAAGTTGTCCAAGAATTAAGCCCCCCTAGTCAAAGGCATCAAGAATCTTAGCTAAAAAATGTAAGGAAGAAGTTCCAAACAAGTTTCTACATATCCAAAATTATAATCCAAGGTATGTGGGGCTTGAACAAGAACACTCCTTTCGTTCTTATTCCTAAAAATTTACTTTCTATTATTGATTTACATGATTTTGCAAGTGGGTTTACACCCAAATTTCTTTATTTATGATTTATGATATTTGAGTTGAATAAGTTTGATATTTATGATTATTTCAATATTTATGATTATTTCACCATCATGTTTCTTAAATTGAGAATTTATTCCATGAGTTGTATATTGTCATTGCGTATTGATGATTTGTAAGCAATTTAAGACAAGTGTCATGAGTTATGCCTTTCTATGAGAAATTTGACCATTGAATATATATATATATATATATATATATATATATATATCAATATTTGAGATTGAAAGTCAAGAATGAGTCCTATGATGTTTCCTTGAAGCTTAGATATTTGAAAATGATTTGAAAAGCAAATGTACTTGATATTGAGAAACAATGTGTTGTGTTGAGTTGGGTTAGGAATCCACAAGAAGTTTATGATTTGCTGATGAGATATATATTTATGTTTTGGTATTTAAAATATACCCATGAGTTGATATTGATTAAGGTGGATTTCCTAACGCGTTCTGAGCTGAGTCTGGGAGGAGTATTTAGCACCGAGCGAAAAACGTGGTATTTTTCTAAAACTACGTGCCACCGTAGGATTGATGTTGATAATTGTGGGCCAGAGGCCGATTATGGGATTGTGATAACGAGATTGAGGTTGTGCTCCCTGACAAGAGTACAACACCCTCGCCAATGTAGGCTTCTCTTCGTAGGAGGGCAAAACGTTGGACTCCATGCGGCTCACATGGTGTAGTTGTGTCGGTTATAAGAAAATCCCACGTCCATAATAATATAAGTACCATGCGTTACCGATTCACTCTAAGTCATGAATCAAAGAGTTTGAGTTGAGTTAAATGATTTATGATATTTATGAAGCATATGTTATTACTGATGACTTATGAAAATGTTATTTTAAATAATTCAAGTGAAAAGAGTTATTATTGTCAGCATGTATAATTTTCTTATACATTTATGATATTATTTAAAATGTTGCATCCACCCCCACATACTTAGTACATTCCCAAGTACTGACTCGCATACTTTTTTGTATTCTATATTTCCTCATGATATAGGTTCAGGTGCTCAGTCTCTGCAGCGACAGTGATCTTTGAGTACCTTCATCTACATTTCTGTGGTTGGTGATTCCTCATGGTTCGAGGACCTGTGTCTCTGATTTTGTCTTGTTAATAGATGGTTGTTTACTTTTAGTTTAGTACGAGTCAGTTGGGGATTTATCCTAATGGGTCCTCAGTCCTATGTAGTAGAGGCTTTGTCAGATTAGTGTACCCGCATGTACAGAGATTTCAGTATTTTGTTTGTACAAGAAAGTATTACTTCATATTTCAGTATGTTCACGACATAGGTATTCCTCTTTATCTTAGTATGAATTGCACTATAATGAGTTCTGAAAGTGATGACAGGCTTACAGGGTTAGCTTGAGACCACATGTGGCTTTGAGCACCATGTGACGTCTCGGAATAGGTTCTTGGGGCGTTACATACATAGACTAAAAGAAAAAAAAATCTAATTATTATTACTATCACCATTATTGTTATTATTATTATTATTATTGCCAGTCACCCAATCTTCAACCGGTAGCAGCAAGGCCCTCCTCAGCCTGCCGATCTCATGTAGCATCCTTTCTCTAACTACTCCTAGTTCCCATTGCAGGTCATGAACCTGCATTTGAAGTTTATTCACGGCGTCTTGCAGAAAAGCAACGTCCCACACTTGATCGGTCATATCTAGAACACATATGAATTGATTAAAAACGTAAAAATAAAAGTAAAGAAAAGAATATCCGAATGTAATATAATGTATACTACAAATTGGAAAGAAAAAAACTTACCTGAGTCAGGGAAGAGAAAGTGGTGGAAGGTGTAATATGAAAGACAAGATACAATAAATAAATAGACTTTAGTTGAATGAACGATTGAGTAAGGAGGGACCTATTTATAGAGGATTGAATTTGAATGAGTGGAAAAAAGGCGCGACTGTTCACCTCTATTTATTAGTTACATTTTTTATTACTGTGAAAAGTTATGACTTAATTAAATTAAGAAATATTGTGATAAGTCATGACTTTTCAGATTATTATTATTTATTAGTTCTTTCCAAGAACCGTTTTTATTGAGTTGTGACAACGGATTCTAGTTCTTTTGCATTATATAACTCATCTGTGAAATAGATATATCATCTATTGTAATAAATAAAAAATTTGTTGCATCAGATAATCTATCTGTTGAAACATATAATCTAACTGTCCACCTCCATTTATTAATTACATTTTTTATTACTATGAAAAGTTATGACTTAATAAATTAAGAAATATTTTGATAAGTCATGCCTTTTTAGATTATTATTATTAATTAGTTCTTTTCAAGAACCATTTTTATTGAGTTGAGACAACAAATTCTATTTTCGTTGCACTAGATAACTCATCTGTGACAACAAATATATTATATGTTACAATAAATAGAAAACCTGTTGCATCAGATAATCTATCTATTGCAACATATAATCTAACTGTTTATTTCCATTTATTATTTACATTTTTTGTTACTATGAAAAGTTATGACTTAATTAAATTAAGAAATATTATGATAAGTCATGACTTTTCAGATTATTATTATTAATTAGTTCTTTCCAAGAATTATTTTTATTGAGTTGTGACAACAAATTCTATTTTTGTTGCATCAGATAATATATCTATTGCAAAATATAATCTATCTTTAAAAAAAAATTATCATCAAATCATTAATCCAAATTTCTGACTTTTATATTTATAAATTAAAAAAAAAACATCTTTTCAATAACCGTTTCTTTAATAAAATAATAATAACCATTTTTATTGAGTTCCGGTAACTAATTGTATATCTGTTGCATCAGATAAACCACTAGTTTCAACAAATCAACAATCAATTTTAATAGTTTTTTTCATTTCTTCTAACAGCTGATACATCAGTCGCAACAGATGGGGAATTCGATGCATCAGCAACAATGTTGATATGTGTTTTAGACAAAAAGTCATGGCTGTTCACCTTTTTCTTAACAATCATCTCCAATTTTGTGACTTTTTTTTATTGTATAATAAATAAATAATTTAAAAAAACAAATTTTAAAAAATGATGAAAAGTCACGATCAGTTATTAAAATCAAATAATCGTTCTTTTACAGTTATAAATTGTGTTTATCATTTATTTCCTTATTATTTATTTACGAACCATTTTTCATATTAAATAATCAGAAAATCATGTCTTTTTTTCACCCTCTCAATAACAACTACCTTTTTTTTTATTAATAACTATCTGTTGCAACATATGATCGATCTGTTGCATCAGATTAACCTCTATTGCCACAAATGCTCAATCTCTACCACCAACCGTCAACATGTTGAGAATAAGGAATAAACAGAATGATAATTAAATACTACATAAGAATTAAAAATTCAAAGTCGACCACCAAACATAGATTTTTGAATCTCTTGGGTAGATTTGATATACAAAAGGAGGAAAATACATACACTAAAAGAAAAAACATAACCTAATTATTATTACTACTATTATTATTATCATTGCTATTATTATTATTATTACTATTATTTTTGTCAACTGGAAAATTTTCATCCGACAGCAGCAGGGCCCTCTTCAGCCTTGCTCTGAAGTCAGCCAAATCCCTTTGGAGTTCATCAAACTACCTTTGAAATTCCCACATGGACTCGATATGAGTCTTCTTGTATGAATCTAGATTAGCCATATTTGTAAGTGTAGTAGAATGAACAATTAAGAAGGGACCTATTTATAAATGATTGAATTAGAATAGGTTAGTCAAAAAGCCATGTCTATTATCCCTTAATTAAGTAAAATTGGTGACTTTTTGAATATGTAAATTAAAACAATGGATCTAAATACAACATTTTATCTTTTATTTTATTTCGTAAAGAAAAGAAAATTGCTTTAAAATCAATCTAACAGATGGGTAATCTATTGCAAAATATATTGTATCTGTTACATAACTTATAAAATATTGACAATTTGTTGCAACAGATAGATTTTTTTTTATTTTTCCTACAAATATGTCATATGTTGCAACAGATTGATCATTTGTCGTAACAGATGTCTTTAATTATTTGACAATTTAAATAGATGTGGCATCGGTTGCAACTTTTTAATCATCTGTTTATTCAATTTAAGCCATAGATGGGCTAGGAAGAATAAGGTACTTGCAGATGGATTGTTCCACTGTCATGTGTGGGATTACTGATAAGGTTATCGGGACAACACACACAAAGTACAATATTTTTGTGAATGTAGTTTTTAACCGATTAGGCACTAATCATTCAAACAAGATCCTGCATTGTACAGTTAAGTTTGAAGGGTTCTAATTAATAAGGCTGAGGGTCCCATGAACATGGTACAGATACCCTATTATGAATTACTAACGGTTGTTGTTCATGTTTATGCATGTCAAGTTTTGAGAAACGATAAATATTTGGTGTCATTGCAGAGATCCAATAGCAATTAGACTTAACTTTAAGTGTGCATTGGACTCTAAGAAAGCCTTCGAAGCCTCGTACTGTATCAAATAATAACGTAAAACAAATAAAAATTTCCCTGGCCCAAATTTATATGGAAGGGATGTTCGAGAAGATAATTATATGCCAAAAGGAGCTAAAGGAGAATATCTTCAAGGTAAAGGGGAGTTGATGAAAGACTATATCAACTAAAAGATAATTGAAGAAGAGAAATAGGGTAGCAAGGAACTTCTAGCAAATCTGACTGATGAAATTATCTTAAAATATGAGAAATCTGAATCAAGTGCAAATATGAAAGTGTATTCGGTAATATAAATTCTTATGTTGTCTCTCGAAAAGAAAAATAATACAGATGGACACTTTTATAGCGAGCTGCGTCTAGGTAGTATGGTCAAAAATATCATCTTGATAGAAAATAGCAGAAGACCAAGAAAGCAGCCTTACGTGCATCGAGCGTTGAAATGATTTATAGTAAGTCTAGAAAACTTGCGCCAACAACAACTACAGTTAAAATAAGGAATCTAAGCAAAGGTAGCAGTTTTTGAATTTTGAATTTCATCCCAAGCCTTTTTTTGTGGTTCCAATTAGATCCATTTCTGTTGACCTAATCGAAACCACAAACAAGATTGACAGATAGATTGAGTGGCATTACTTCCTTAGCAACATGGATTAATTGATTGTGTTTTCTTGACTTAGCATGATTCCAATATTTCTTAGAGAAGATCAGAGGCTTGTTGTAGTATGTGAATTTCGATAATTTTCAAGCTTGCCTCTAGCTTGATGATTTGATATCCAAGCTTGTTGTTGCCATCTTTGAAGTTAGTATAGAGTTTGTGGTCTCTTGTGAGCTCGATTAGGAACACTTTCTCCTTCAAAGTTGTGGCATTAAAGAAGGCCTTCAGAACACTTTCTTCAGAAGCCTTAAAGGATACATGGAGGGTCGCTATGTTTGTTTTAGGTCTAAATGTGTTGATGCATACTCAAGATGTGGTCCTAACCATTGTATAGCTCACTTTTATTGAGTGTTTCTCAATGCAGCTTGCTCAACCAACCTTTAAGGGATTTGATAAATTAATAATCAAGGAGTTACATAATGTTTGATCTAAACTAACACTACCAAGCCTATAAAATATTACCGAACTCCAGGCTCATTACCTTATCAAAAAACTTTGCCCGAGTTAATGGACAAATCAAACGAGCTCAATCTCTTAGCCTTTCTACTGATCGCTCTTCTCTAATATAGATGACAAGATATCTACCATGCAAAAGTCTACACTATCAGCAGAAGGCATTATTAGTAATATATAAGGGCCACAAAAAAAAATTTCAACTTCTCTGTCTTACTCAAGTATCCAAAAAAGAAAATTTTCAAATCCTCTGTCTTGGACTATTGAGCAATGTACAAAGAAGTTGAAATGTACGACAAGATTTTACATAGCTCAATAGTTCAAGACAGAGAAGTTGAAAATTTTTCTTTTTTTGGATACTTGAGCAAGACAGAGGAATTGATAATTTTTCTTCTGTGGCCCTTGTACATAAATAATAATGCCTTCTGCTGATGTTGTATACTTTTTCATGGAAGATATCATGTCATCTGTAGTGGAAAAAAGCGATCAGTAAAAAGGCTAAGAGATTGAGCTAGTTCGATTTGTCCACTAACTTGGAAAAAGTTTTTTATAAGGTAAAGAGCCTAGAGTTGTGTAATGTTTGATAGGCTTGATAGAGTTTGTTTATATCAAACATTATGTAAATCCTTTCTTATTAATTTATCAAATCCCTTGAAGGTTGGTTGAGCAAGCTGTATTGAGCATCAGTTGATAAAAGTGAGCTATTCAATTTTAGGACCACATCTTGACTGTACATCAACATATTTTGACCTAAAATCATACACAGTGACCCTACATGTATCCTTTAAGACTTTTGAAGAAAGTGTTTTGAAGGGTTTCTGCAATGCCATAACTTTGAATATAGTGTTCCTGATCGAGCTCACAAGAGATCAGTAAGTCTATACCAACTTCAAAGATGGCGACGACAAGCTTGAATACAAAACCAACAAGATGGAGGCAAGCTTGAAAATTATCGAAATTCACATACTACAGTTAGCCTCTAATCTTCTCCAAGAAATGTTAAAAGCATGCAAAGGCTAGAAAACACAATCAATTATAATCATATTGCTAAGGAAGTAATGACACTTAAACTGTCTTTCAATTTTGTTTGTGGTTCTGATTAGGTCAACAACAGTGGACCTAATCAGAACCACAAACAAGAAGGCATGGGATGCAATTTAAAATTTAGAAATTACCGCCTTTGGTTAGATTTCTTGTTTTAATTGCAGTTGTTGTTGGTGCAAGTTTTGTAGTCTTACTGTACATCATTTCAACCCCTGATGCCCATAAGGATACTTTCTTAGTCTTCTCTTATTATCTAGAATCTAGGTGATAATCCCGACCACGCTACCTAGACGCAGCTCCCTAGAAAAATGACCATATATACTATTTTTCTCTTAGAGAAACAACAAAAAAATTTCATTACCAGATACAAATTCATATTTGCACTTGATATAGATTTCTCATGTTTTAAGATAGTTTCATCGGTCAGATTCGATAAAAGTTACTTTTTACCCTATGTATTCTCTTCAATTAGCTCTCAGATGATATAGTCTTTCATCAACCACCTATTTTCCCTTGAAGGCATTCTCCTACCACACCTTCTGGAGTATAATCATTACCCCTAGTAACCCAACCATATAAATTTGGACTAGGGCAATAACTATATTAATTTCGTTCTTGGTTGAAGTGGTGGGAGGCTTCAAAGGCAATCTAAGGGTCCAATGCACCCTAAAAGTTAGCCCAACCACTATGAATCTCTTTATAATGTGACCAAATCTAGATCCATTCATAATTCTTGACACATAAACATAAAAAACAACCGACATTAAATCTTAACAGGGTATCAGAACCATATTCATGGTCCCTCAGCCTTATCAGTTCGGACCTACCAAATTAACTATAAAATTCCAGATATCTTGTTTGAATGATCAATGACTAATCGATAAAACCAACATTCACAAAATTAGTGTACTCTATGTGTGTTTCCACGATAACATTATCAGTAATACATACATCTCATATACAAAATGGTTCTATCTGCATCAAGTGTATTCCTCCGAACCTATCTTTACTGTAGTCTCTTGTGTTGGTCGAGCAAAAGTTGATCATTTTTCAGCTCCTTATATCTACAAAGAAGAGGAAAAAAATAATGTCAAAGAAAGATAATTATCCATCTATTGCATCAGATGTGGATTTTGTTACAATAAATATAGAGTCTATTGCAGCAGATGTGGAGTCTATTGTAATATATGTAGAATCTGTTGCAACAGATGTGGGGTCTATTGCAATAGATGTGTAGTTTATTGTAACAGATGTGAAGTCTGATGGAATACATCAAACCAGCCTTGCTGGTGGTTTGATTTGTTCCAATAGTTGCTCCATCTGTTGCAACATCAATAACAACATAAATTACAAGGAAATAACAAATAAAAAATATCAACAACATGGAAACAACAATATTTATTCCAATACCATCCACAATATCATCAACAACAAAGAAACAACATCCTTTGTTCCAACACCATCAACAATACCACACCACAAGTTACAACAATTCCAAACCCACCAACAACATCAATAAAAGCATCAATAACAAAGAAATAAACAAATACATATAAAAAAATGATACTGTCAACAAGGCTTTTAAACTTTACCCAACAAATGACTTTTTTGCATATTGTAATAAAAATTCTAGATTCATAAATTCAACATTTAAAAGTTCATTCAAATTTTTCAACTAAATATGATATGAGTAAATAGTAATAAAATAAAAAAAATAGATGTGAATAAGTTACAAAGAAAAAGAAGAGAATGAAAGAGCAATAGTGAACTATACCGTAATGTCAAAAGGGGATCAAAATAACAATTTTAGTCAAGAAAATATATGGATCGATATAGATACAAAAGGATCTTTATGAGAAAGAAGAGAAAAAAGATAAAAAAGGTTGTGATAATCATAAAGAGGAGAGAAAGAAAAAGATAAGAGATGAATAAAATAAATTTAAGGCTGAAGCGAAAAGAGAGATAAGATAATTCTAGATGTATTATGTACAAAGACGTGGGATTCAATATTCATTAATCAATATTTAATAATAATTTGAGGGTCACAAGGAAGACTTGTGACATTGAAAAGAAAAGATAAGACTACTCAATGAACTCATTGTTGAGTTATCCAACAAACATTTTTACCGCCTTTAGTTGTACTACTTTATCTACTTGGACTGAAGCTTACTTTAAAATTAAAAGTAAAAAAAGATTTTCAAACAGATATGTCATCTTTTGCAATAGATAGCAATATCTGTTTTAAAATTCCAATAGCTCAGTTATCTGTAACAACAGATGCAAATGTCTATTTGATAATTAAATCTGATATGTCATCTGTTATAACAGATATCAATATCTGTTTGAAAATTTCCAACAATTCAGTCATCAGTCATAATATATGCAAATGTTTATTTGATAATTAAACCATATATGTTATCTGTTGCAACAGATATAAATATCTGTTTAAAAATTTCCAATAACTCAGTCTTTTATTGTAATAGATTTTATTGCAATTGATCTAGGTGGAACTAGGGATGAATGAATAAGTTCATAGGGTCAACTACAAATTCAATTGAGTATTTTAAATTTCATGGTGTTGGTATTGCATTCATCCTGACCTGAGTCATCGATCGATCACTCTGAGTTGAAATGAGTTATCATTAACTTAATGTTAAGATAGTACCTAAATTGATTTAGGTGGAACTAGGGATGAGTGAGTTGTCATTAACTTAATCTTAATATAGTACCTAAATTTATATTGGTGGACCTAGGTATGAATGAGTTCATAGGGTCAACTACAACTCCAATCGAGTCTTTATAATTGCATGGTGTTGGTATTGCGTTCATCCTGACTCGAGTCGTCGATCGATCACTCTGAGTTGAAATGAGTTATCATTAACTTAATGTTAAGATAGTACCTAAATTAATTTAGGTTTAACTAGGGATGAATGAGCTCATAGGGTCAAATACAACTTTAATTGAGTCATTACAATTGCATGGTGTTGCTATTGCATTTATCCCAACCCAAGTCATCGATCGATCACTTTGAGTTGAAATGAGTTCTCATTAACTTAATGTTAATATAGAACCTTAATTAATTTAGGTTGAACTAGGGATAAATTAGTTCATAGGGTTAAATACAACTTTAATTGAGTCTTTGCAATTGCATGGTGTTGGTATTACGTTCACCCCGACCCGAGTCATCGATCGATCACTCTGAGTTGAAATGAGTTCTCATTAACTTAATGTTAAGATAGTACCTAAATTGATTTAGGTGGAATAAGGGATAAATAAGTTCTCATTAACGTAATGTTAAGATAGTACCAAAATTGATTTAGGTGGAACTAGGGATGAATGAGTTCATAGGGTCAACTACAACATCAATCGAGTCTTTACAATTGTATGGTGTTGGTATTGCGCTCATCCTGACCCGAGTCATTGATTGATCAAAATGAGTTCTCATTAACTTAATGTTAAGATAGTACCTAAATTTATATAGGTGTAACTAGGGATGAATGAGTTCATAGGGTCAACTACAACATCAATCGAGTCTTTACAATTGCATGGTGTTGGTATTGCATTCATCCCGACTCAAGTCATCGATCGATCACTCTGAGTTGAAATTAGTTCGTATTAACTTAATGTTAAGATAGTACCTAAATTGATTTAGGTAGAACTAGGAATGAATGAGCTCATAGGGTCAACTACAACTTCAATTGAGTCGTTACAATTGCATGGTATTAGTATTGCATTTATCCCGACCTGAGTCATTGATCGATCACTCTGAGTTAAAATGAGTTCTCATTAAGTTAATTTTATGATAGAACCTTAATTGATTCAGGTGGAACTAGGGATGAATGAGTTCATAGGGTCAACAACAACTTCAATTGAGTCTTTGTAATTACATAGTGTTGGTATGCGTTCATACCGACTTGAGCCTTCGATCGATCACTCTAAGTTGAAATGAGTTCTCATTAAATTAATATTTTAAAAACTACATCATTTAAAATTTTAAAATTTAATTAAGATCAATTCATACCAAATTAACAATTTCAAAACTTGTCAGTATTTTCCAAAGTTACAAATCAACCCATACAAATCATCCATTCACGTGAAAAAATTATCGTCATTTCAAATCTAAAATTTTTGCTCTCTCTCTCCCTATCTCAATAATATAGACAATAACCACTCAACATATTGCTCAAACCTTCAAAACAAATTAATTTTTTTCCCATTTCTTACCACATAGTTGTTATTTTCGATTTCATTCTCTCTTGTATCTGCCATTTTCTCTGTCTTCGCGGGTAACAGAGTTCAAGAAGAGTTCTACATTTATTCTTTATTCTAAAAGTTATGGCTTTTTAGTTATTGATGAAAAAGAAAACTTTTAGTTGTATTATCTTCGAGAATGGGTTAACAATTTTGTGTTTTGATGCTAAAAAAGTAGGAAACACCCGAGAAAATCCTATTTTTTATCTCAGTGTTTTATTGAATATTGTGGTATTATTGGATGGTATTTGTGGTGTTGTTGGTGGCTTTTGTTGACAGTGTCGGTATTTGTGTTTTTGGTGGTGGTGTTGGTGGTCTTGGTGTTGGTATTGGTGATAGTCTTGGTGGCATTGGTTTTCGTGTTGGTGGTCCATCTATTGCAATAGGTGAAAGATCTATTAGGAGATTTCAAATAGGTCTTCAAAAAGATTCCCTATCTATTCTAATTGATGGGGTATCCGTTGGAGTATTTTTTTAGAATGTGGCATAGAATAATTTATTGAAATTTATCCGTCTGTTGCAACAAGTGGATGATTTGTTGGGAGATATTAAATAGGTCTTCAAACAAATTCCCCATCTATTCCAATAGATGGGTTATCCGTTGGATGTTTATTTGTAATGTGGAATAGAATAATTTATTAAAATTTATCTTACCTTTATTTAAAAAATTAGGCAGACATCAAATGGAATGTATTTTTTATTTTCTATTTTTTGTAGTTAAAAGATGCTCCCAAAAGAAAAGAAACTGAAAGTAGATCAACTTCTGACCACCCAACAAAAAAGGCTAGAGTACAGATAGATTCGGAGAAACTTCTTGAACAATCTCAGTCAGGGCAAAATGAAGCTGAGGAAAGTGATAACTCCTTCTCAACAATGGGGCATGAATTAATATCAAAATCCCAGCATTATCCTGTCAAAACCATTAGTATCGATAGGTTTAGAGTTTTGATGCCAATAGATAGCCATAACAAAGTAACTGGTGATCTTGTACTTAAATATCAGTCGGGGAAATGTTTTGATGAATTAGACAGACTTTTTAACAAGAGCTGCTTTGCATACTTTCTTAAGCTGCCTGTGGACCACACTCTCTGTTTCCCAATGAGCATGGTATATGGTCTTCTTAAGCACAGGATCAGGTACGCAGGAGATAATAAATATTCTAAGGAGGGTAAAAAAAAGATGGATGAAATTTTGATCAACTACTGTGGCATGTCGATTTGTTTTGGATTGAAAGAGTTTGCCATAGTGACGGGATTGAGATGCGATCGACCATAAGAACCTCTCATCAAGGAAACACCCCACAAAAGGTCCAACAAATGCAAGGGAAAAAGATGGGTTGTTGGGAATTATTGGATGTAGCTACAAAGCGAATGATTTGATAGCAGATCTCAAGGATAAAAATATACCAAAGCACTACAGGAAGAAATTGTGCTTAGTTTGGTTTGTCCAATCCATTTTATTGGCAAGAGACATCAGAAAAGTCATAGAAGATTACTTGTTGGTGCCTGCTGATGATTTTGAGAAATTCAACGATCATCCCTAGGGATATGACAGCTACAACTTGGCTGTCGAATATTTACTGACAAAGCTATCCCCAAAGATGATCACATTATACGGCTTTCCTTGGGCTTTCATGGTAAAATTGATCCGCATTTTTACTCATCCATTAATTTATATTGAATATAGTTATTACAACTTTTTTTCTTGCTTTTTGTTTACATTTTTTAGGCTTGGGGATGTGAAGCCATTCTTTCCCTCCGAAAGTAGTTCAAGGATTATCTAGATGAGGTTTCTCTTCTAAAGATCCTTAGGTGGTTGGATGCAAAGGGCAACAAAAAAATATTAAGGAGGTTGATCTCTTTAACCCTCTGAATGATGCAGTATGTCTTATTTCAACTAAAATAATTTGCCTCAAAGAAAGATATTGAAACAGATGTGTCATCTGTTACACATCTGTTACGATAGATAGGTCGTCTATTGCAACAGATTACCCATCAACTCCAACTGGTGCAACAGATGGGTAATATATTGTGATAGAAGATACATATTTTGGAATATATTAACCATCTTTTGCTCTTGTTCTATGAACCCAATTCAATAGATTACCCATCTACTGCAAATTATGCAACAGATGGGTAATCTAATGCAACATATTATCAATCTATTGTGACATATAAATCAGCTATTGTGGTAGCTAGATTGGTTGTTACATAAATTGGTTGTGTTAACATGTAACCCAACTGACTGCAAATTATTTTTATATGATTTAAATGCCTCCTATCTTTTTTCTATGGGTTATGCATCCTTGGATTGTGCCTACAGACTAGGAGTTGGGGATGATTTCTTTTATTATTCTAGGTTTTGTAGATACAAAAGCAAACCCAATAGTGGAGTTAATAAAGAAGGAATTGGCTGGAGCAATAGCCATAAGAAGAGAAGTTAGGCAAGGTCATCCTAATATTGAAGCTCTTCACAACCAAAATACTACAATAGATCTGGGTGCTTCTTCTAAGTATTGCAGGTGGAGTTATTAATGATGGTGGCAGTAATCCTGATGTTAATGCTGCTGCCAGTCATGATTATGAGCATGTTAGTGCTCAGGAAAAAATAAATACGTTTGAAAACACCCCTTGCACAGTTCCCTCACCCCTACACGGGTCCCTCCCACCCTTATAGTGTTCCCTCTTCACCCTCATGTTCTCATTGAAAATGCAAAGTGTGCAAGGATAGAGAGGATAAGCTCCTTGAAAAACTAAAGACTATTGATGAAGCAGTCAAGGAGTTGAAATCCAAAAGGTATTTCATACCATCCAAGAAAGTGAGGGAGCCATACGCTCCTACTGTGGCGGTTAGGAGGAAGACAAGAAATATTAGACAAATACTCTCCTTTGTGAAAACAAAAAAATTGCAACTCCTCCTGCTCCAAGAGTTACTAAAGTTCAGGGCCGCTGAATAAGGTAGACATATACGCGGCACTTAGCAAAGAAGAGAAGAAAGAACTGGAAGAAATCATGACTAATAAGACAAAACCTCCAGAAGAATACACCATTCATTCATACGACGCCCAAGACTTTAGGTGTATCACAAATATGCATGCGTGGTATGCGGACATTGTAAGTTTACTTTTACTAACCTAGCCTTCCAATCTACTCCATGGAGAAGAAGCTACGCAACAAATGTGTAATCTATTGCAACAGCTGGGTATTTGACAGCGCCCAAGTGCACACGTAAGTGTACGTGGTCTTATCAAGTAGTAAAGTGACCTTCAAGAAGCCAAGTATCGATCCTACAGATACTTGATCTAACAACTATTCAATTATAGTTTCACTTCTAAGATTAATTGGATGCTAGCGTAACTAAGAAGAGAGTTTGTAATTTGTAAATTTAAACTAAATTAAAAATACGGAAATTGAAGTTTTCAAACAATTAATGGTAGAAAACCCAAGGTTGAAGCACTTTGAACAATCATACTAAGTTATTGAATTTCATTCATTAACTTGCTTATCTTGGTTGTTGATTCATAGGGTTAATTTCATGATCATGGTCTATCGACCTCTAATTATTTACCTAATTTGGAAATTACAACTACATCATTGAGCGGGAATATAATAATCCAATTAAGTGTATTAAAGTTATCATCCTACATTGAATCAAGTAAGGCTCCTAAGTACATTCCTGTCCTAGGTGCTAAGTTCAATTCATTATTTTATAAAAGAATAAAAACCCTTACTTTATTTATTCCGATGTTTTATCTCCCTATTCCCTCTCCCAAGATCAAAAGGTTGATAATTAATGTATTCTAAGGGTCGTAAATCCTTAAAATAATAAAAACAAGAATAAACAAACAACCAATAATGATAAGCAAATCAAATCAACTTAATTCAAAACAATCGTACTCATATTCTTGGCTTCAACCCCGAAAAGGGAGATTTTAGCCACTCATAGCCATAATCAACATCCAATTAATTGTATGAATGATTAAAACCATAAAATAAAGATAAATTAAATAAACAAAAACTTAAAAAGAAGTTGTGGTAGCTTCCAATCTTGTTCTAAGTGATCTAGGGGTTCCAAGACTCTCAAAACGTGTTTTAAGACGTCATATTTATAGTATATAAGTCATAACCCCACTTTGATTAGGTTTTAATATCGTTCTACGCATAATTATCCTGATTTTTGGTATCAACATATCGTTCCATGGAGTTAAATCGCATCACTATGCACATCTGGGTACTTTTCTCCCAATTTTGGTCCTTAGCGCGAAGCAGTGTTATCGCATTGAGACACTATTTTTGGATAATTATGAATTAGCACAGCTCCAAGATGTGGTGTTTCACCATTTTGGGCCCGTTATAAATCCAATGGAATGAATCACGTACCCATAGACTAAACACACTGCCGACTCATGCTCAAAACTTTCTAGGGGTCCAAATTGTATCCAGCTTGTGTCTTTTGCTTCCATGGTCATTTCTAAGCCTTTTTAAGTTGTTTCCACTTGATTTGAAGCTTGTATATCCTTCATATAACATAATAATCCATTAAAAAATCATCCTATATAATTAAAAATAACAATTTAGAGCTCAAAACAACACAACATCCTCAACAATGAACTAGAAACACGAACAAAGCATAGGCTAAATTCGCATTGAGCTTTAACTCATTGTTTTGCTCTTTCCTTGATCCAATTGACCCTTGAACATTATAAATAAGTTTTTTCACATATAAATTCATAATAAAAACCTTATTAACTCATTAAAACACATTAGAACTTAACACAATAGACTAGAAAAACACCTAGCTCAAGCTAGTTACACAGGTTTTCTCGGTTGAACTCTAAATGCTCCAATTGAAGCAAAACTCGTGTTAAATAACCATTAAACATTATAAACACAAACTTGGACCCATAAATTCTCATTTATATCATTATCACCATATACATCATAAGAATCATCCTCAAAACAAGGCTAAATAAGCTAGAATAATAGTGCTAGAATGCATAAATACACCCAACATCAGTATTTTGTTGTAACATAATACACATCTGTTGTATAAGTTGCATTAGATGGGTAATCTGTGAATTGATTCAGAGAACCCTCTTCACAGAATCTTTCCACTGTATTTTCTTCTTTATAATTACTAACCTATTTTAAAATTATCTTCTTATACCACAGTATGTTGATGAAATTTTTGCCTCATGAGGGGCAGAAAATTAGCGTACCCGGATGTTTATGATGCTGCCGATAGGATAGTGGACCTTAACTTCTACAATAATTTTAAGAGTAGGTACGATGATCTCCATATTAAGGCTGGTCCCAATGGTCGGATATTTGGTAAGTTAGTTTCTACGTTCCAATGGGATGAAGACATGATTAAATATATTAGAGGGAAGAGGATATATCCACACGGCAAGAGCTGGACCAAGGCAAAGAGAATCCTTGCAGTCATGAATATGGAAGTCAAATATTTTCTTGCTATTGAGATACTACTCTATGAGGGAAAGATTAAGGTTTATGATTGCAACTTACCTATCTTCAACGAGGACACATTTTTAACCCACGTGAAGCCACACTTGAAGTTGTTCCCCAAGTTGTTGGCACAGAGTAAGCTAATGGATCATTTTCCAGGGAAAGTCTTGAGGAAGGAATCGTGGGATTTTGAAGGTCGAAATAAGAACATTCAGCTCCAAAAAAATAAAACTGGTGTAGTATGCGGGCCGTACTCACTGGCATACATCGAGTGTTTATTTATTGACATAAAAATGACCGGTATATGCGATGCCATTGTGGGAAAGAAGCAAGAGGTCTGGGCTTATGGGGTACTAACTAAATGGTTGGAGCCTGTGTTTAAAAAAAGAATATGTACAAAGAAAAAAACGAACACGATAATAATTTTTTATTTCAAGCCACTTCACTTTACATGTAGTGGAAATAATTTTTATAACTGGCGAAAGTTGAATTTTTATAATGAAACAAATTGTATATATGTTGTACCAAATATAATACCTGTTGTGATAGATTGATTATCTGTTGGAATAGGTTGGTCATCTATTACATTATGCAGATGTTTCCCATTCTGTCTGTCACAAAAAATATATAATATGTTGAAACATATATCTATCTATTGCAACTAATAGGTAATCTGTTAGAACAAATAAAAAAAGTAGGAAGACCTATTATATAATTTCCTGCAAATGGCCGAACTAAATGGTTGGAGCTCGTGTGTAAAGAAAAATATGTACAAAAACTGAGACGAACACGATAATAATTTTGTATTTCAAGCCACTTCACTTTACATATAGTGATAATAATTTTTATGTCTGGATAAATTTGAATTTTTATAATGCAACAGATTGTATATCTGTTGTAATAGATATAATACCTGTTGTGACAAATTGATTATCTATTGGAATAGGTTGTTCATCTGTTGCATTATACATATGTTTCCCAGTTTGTCTATCATAACAAATATACAATCTGTTGTAGCATATATCTATTAGTTGCAAGGTAATCTGTTGGAAAAAATTTATAGGAAGACATGTTATATAATTGCCTGTAGATTACTACAGGTTGCAACATATGTCTAAATCTATTTGATAAGATATGTCGTCTGTTGTAGAAGATGTCTTATATGTTGTAATATTTGAATCTAGTATTCATTTAAATTAGCATGTTCAAAACTAAGAATTAAATTATATTCATAGACAACATAAAATAAATCAAAGCCTTTGAAAATTACATGAAATAACTCAACAAATAAATGAAATTTAAAAATAATATTATGTGTACAAATAATCTGCTCTACAAATAAATTAACCAGTTAGATATAAAGATCTAATCAACATAGACAAGTTGTTCTTCATCCGGTACTACAGAATTCGGCTTTGGTCATCGTGGATCATTAATGTCACTTGTGTACGGCTTCTGAACTTTCGCTTCTCTGTATTTTTTATAAAAGAGTAGCATATATTTTGTGGAGTAATACGGCATCAAGGCCATCATTTGGTACTTGTAATTCATCGCTCAAATACTCGACGTAAATGGCAATAAAACGACCACAAACCTTGCGTTTTAAGAAAATAGATAATCCATATCTTACAGTTCATGTAAGCATTGTAAAATTTATGAAATGAAACTAAATCATGATACTTATACTTACAAGCTACCAATGGTTTGTTGAGAAATTTCTTCAACATATTGTACATCAAATGGATTACCCATTTTATCCTAGTATACTTCAATCGTTGACCAGTCAGTACAAATCTTTTGGTCCAAAAAGTCACTCATATCAAGGTAAGTAGAAAATATTTTGGCCATCTTTTGTATCTCAGATAACAGCCTGAAATGTCTTCTTCGCGATATGGAGTCATAAACTTGAATGTGCCTCTCTTTTAGACTGACGACAACCAACACCCAATGGAATTCATCACCACAATTGATTGAGATGTACACTTCATTGATCAAATGCCAAGGTAAGCCAGCTGGAATTCTAAAACATTTAATGATGTTGATTAAGCATTTCTCATTTTGGGAAACTTCCGGCTATTGTTAACAATACCTATCGTAGGCATTATTGATGTAAACTTTGTACAAATAATTACCTGTAATGTATCTGTATTATTCTAGTATTTATAACTTGGCCTTATTTCAGAGGTAGTAAAAAATAACATTGATAGGCTGCACATATTATCTAACATATCAGATTACGTGACAAAAAAAAATAATATGCAAACGCAATTAAATAAAGTATTAATTAATAGTAATATGTATGGCATTTAAACATCATTATTCCAGAAAGTTTGGGGTTGTGACATCAAATAGAACCAATTCTTCATACTGAGATGTGCAACAACAAAGTTGAACATGTCAAAACCAAGACTCGATTAGTTCACTTTGTAGTGTTCGCCATTTTATTTTCTACATAATGATTTATATGTGTTAATGTCATGTTCTTACAACAAGAATTATATAAATCAATATCTTTAATATTGATTTATGTACCTACTGGCATGATGCTTTAATAGCCCATCGGCAATCCATTTTGAATAGTCGTTGATCAACTTTGTTCATTTTTTTAGAGCCTCGTCTGAGATGTTGAACCCTTCAAATGGGTATTTCTTCCATTCTCCCAAACTGACAGGCTTCACTTTTTCTTCTTCTTTAGAAGTAGTTAATGGATTATCAATTGTGATATTATGCTCTTCAGCAGTAGCTTCTGCTATGACATCCGCTTGGAAAGCCAAAATTTTCAATGTTAATTACAGATATACAATAGATTTTCTATCTATTTCAACAGATGAGTCTTATGTTGCAACAGATGGATCATCTGTGGGGAAAAATTCGAATAGGTAAAACATAGCAGTACGATAATTTCAAACAGATAACCCATCTGTTGCAACATAAGACTCATCTGTTGGTAGAAATTAAAATAGTACGAAAACCTATTTGATTTGCTCAAACAGACGGACATATGATGTAACAGATAACGAATCTGATGCAACTAGTTAGACAACAGTTGCAACAAATGTATATATTTGTTTGATGATTTTCAGCAGATGTATCATCTGTTGAAATAGATATATGCCTATTTATTTATCAGAACAGATGATGTACATTCACTTTCTTCAGCTCATGTTGCTCTCATGTGGCCCTTGCACACTGAACAATGGTGCAAGACAAAGACAGAGGCATTGCAATTTTGCTTTTTGCGTATCTTGATGATGCTTTGGAAATATGTTTCTCCTCTTAGCCACCTTGACCTCTAGTGGAGTGTATGGATATGAAATCCTCTTTGATGGAATGAAACCCCTCTTAGATATCATTTCCTTTACAGAAGCAGTTAGTGCATTAATAGCATTAATCACTCTACCATGTTCTGCCTTGCAGTCTTGACATTTGTTTGCAGAACATTCGTTAGATGTGGCATAATCTGGAGAAAATTTTTTATATCCAGTATGATCATAATCATAATGGCTTGTTATTTTAAAAACTATAAGAGAAGCATCATTATCCCCAACATCAACATCATTACCACTACCACTACCATCATTAACAACAACAAACCCACCCTTCAAAATTGTTTTTCTTGTGATGGTTGTTGCTCCAAACAATTTTATTTTTATTCAATCAACGATTTTAGGGTCCGATAAAGTTTGCACAGACCATAAAGTAAGAAAAAATGGCATCTTCAACTCTTGATTGGTTGGAACAAACCACGAATGGACAATCTAAAATAAATTAGTACATATATTAGAATGATGATTAAATCATTTAAAATAATCATTAATTAAAAAAAACTTGATTAGAATTAGACTTACTGCTTCCTTTGAAGGATTGAAAAGATCAAGAAATTTTACATGTTTATCAGTTTTGGCCAACAACCATCTTAGGATTCTTGAACAGGAAACTTTTTCCTGGTAGTTCTGTTGTTGTCTCAAATAAGGAATGCCTTCAAATGCCAAACCCAATAACATAACGCCAATAAATCAAAAGCATTATTGAATAAAAAAAATGAATCATATCATGATAAAAGAAATATTTAACATGAAGGCCCATGGAAAGCCATATAAGTTGACTGTCTTTGGCATTAACAAAGTCAACAAATATTTGACAGTCATTTTGAAGCTTTCATAACCCAAAGGATAGCTGTTAAATGCCTCAATATCCTCAGAGAGATTTATTAAATCCCGACTTATGTTGTTGTTAATATCTCTCGCCTAAAGAATATTATGTGCAAACCAAACCAAACACAATGATTACTTGTACTTTTTTAAAAGTCCTTTACCTTTCAACGTTTCTATCAAATTTTTATTTTTGAAGCTTGAACACCAGGTCATCACGATCACTTGACTTGTTTTGCCTTTTTTGGGTTCACGGGATGCTTATTTTTGTGTTAGAGTATGTATAACTTTAGAAGGAGAAGGAGGATAACATTTTAGTCTAGTAACTATGGCAAACTCCTTCCAACCAAAACAAACAGGCATGCCACAATAATTTATTCACACCTCATCCATCTTATCTTTGTTTTAATACATAAACCTGCGCTTGAGAAGATCATATACCATTTTCATCTGGAAACGAGCATTGTTTTCCTTCGACAAATTAAGATATTGCCCAAAGCAACTTTTCCTGAAATAAAAATCCAAGTTTTGTTCTTGAATTATTTTTCTGAAGGTGTCAAAAGATTTTTCCATGGCTGAATTAACCACGAAATCACCCATTAAATTTGTGGCACCATCACATTGTATTCTTACAGGATAACGATCAATGCTGAAGGTTTTGACCAAATCTTCGGCGTAAGAGCTATTAGTATTTGGATCATCTATTTTAAAATATTCCTCCTCCCCGTGTTCATTATCTTCTGCTCCTGATTGAGATAACACTTGTAAAGCAAGCTCATAGAGTGGTGGATGTAGCCAAGATGCTTCACTTGTTCCTTTACTTGGACTTAATTCAGTTTCTTTTCTTTTGGGATCCATATTATTTTAAATTAACAAAAACATAAAATAGATTATAATTGATTAATGCATCGTTAAAAAAGGATAATAGTAAATCTAACATGCATAACAGTAAAATAATAGTTCCAACAGATCACACATCTATTGCACCAGGTATATTATCTATTGTAATATATTACCGACCTATTACAATGGATGCGTAAACCATTGAAAATAATAAAAATAGATCATTAATCTATTGCACTAGGTAGTTTATATGATGCAACATATAACCAGCCGTTGCAACGGATGAGAAAACCGTTGAAAACCATAAAAATATATCAATAATATGTTGCACCAAGTAGTTTATCTATTGCAATATATAACCAACCTGTTGCAACAAATGCGTAATTTGTTGGAAATAGTAGAAATAAATCACTCATCTCTTGCAGTAGGAAGGTTATTTGTTGCAACATATCACCAATCTAGATGAGTAATCCATTGGAAACAGTAAAAACAAATCACTAATTTATTGCACCAGGTATTTTATGTGTTGCAACATATAACCAACCTGTTGCAATGGATGAGTAATCCATTGGAAATAGTAAAAATAGACCACTCATCTGTTGCAGCAGGTAGTTTATCTGTTGCAACATATAACCAATATTTTGCAATAAATGAGTAATCCGTTGGAAATAGTAAAAATAGATCACTGATTTATTGCACCTGGCAGGTTATCTGTTGCAATATATTAACCAACCTATTGCAATGAATGAGTAATCCGTTGGAAATAGTAAAAATAGATCACTAATTTGTTGCACCTGGCAGGTTATCTGTTACAATATATAACCAACCTGTTGCAATGGATGAGTAATCCATTGAAAATAGTAAAAATAGATCACTGATCTGTTGCTCCAGGCAGGTTATCTGTTCTAATATATAATCAACCTGTTACAACAGATGAGTAATTCATCGGAAACAATAAAATAGATCACTGATCTATTAAAACATCACTCATCTATTGCAAAATAATTTATCTATTGGATCAATATTGTTTAGATTTCTTCCAAACAGAAGAGTCGTATGTCACAACAGATGAATGATCTATTAGATTGTTCATCTATTGCATCAAATTTTCATTGTTGCATTAGAATTGCTTCTGTTACATCAGATGTTTCATCTGTTGCATCAGATATTTCATTTGTTGCATCAGATATTTAATTTATTACATCAAATATTTCATCTGTTGCAATACCATTTTTACCAAGACAAGCAACAAATCAATCAACAACAACAACACATCACACACACATATACACACACACTAAGAACATAAATGGTAACCAAAAATAACCAATAAATCTGAATCAATAGTTCGACAACAAGAAGAAGAAATGCTAGAAATTAGGGTTTTATTCAGTCCACATTTTAAATTTAAGAAAGAAATATTAAAATTGTTAGCCAATACTAGAAAAGTAGTTCGCTCAAGTTCCTCTGTTTCTTCATAATTTTTACTTATGAAAAAAGAAATGGGATGATGAAGAACTCAAATTTGTCACTAGAGAAGTCTTCATGTCGATTAACGGTTGAAATTCCAAAAGGAACTGGCCCGACTGTTTGTCGCCGGAGGTTGAAGTCGTCCCAGCTTAAAGGAAGAAATTTTGCAAAACTGTTGGTTGGGAGAGAGTTGAGAGAATCTGTCTAGAGAGAGAGATGGGAGAGACGGTTGATTTGGATTGAAGAGGGGTGTGGGTTGATTTGTATTTTTAAAAAGTTGAAAAAGTTTTGAAAATATTAATCAAGTCCACAATTAACTTAATCAAGTTTTCTAATTATGTTTGACTCTTTAAGTTGGCCAATGTCACCAATCCTTCATTCAAAATTTAAAAGACACCTTTCCTTCAATTTTCTCATCCAACCATAGCTATGGGAAGGGCCGCACAATAAAAATATTTAAAAATTATAAAGTAAAAAGGCTCAAATATGCCATTGAACTATCAGAAATGGCTCATTTATTCCATCAGTTAAAAGTTTGGCTCATTCATGCCATCGCCGTTACAAAATCGGTTCATCCATGCCATTATTTTTAACGTTGGTTTTCATAAATAGCTTTGCTATATGACCTTTTATTAAAGGTCCACGTCATTAATTAAAATAAGAGAAAAGGCTCAAATGTGCCACTGAACTATCATAAATGGCTCATTTATGCCATCAGTTAAAAATTCAGCTCATCTATACCATCGTCGTTATAAAATCAGCTCACCCATATCATTACTTTTTAATGGTGGATTTTCAAAAATAGTTTTGTCAGGTGGTCTTTTATTAGAGGTCCGCGACATTAGTTAAAATAAATCAATATTAATTTCAAAATATCTTAGAACCATTAAAAACAACCGATTCATTTAACATTACCCGATCCACACCCATTAAAGTACTTTTTTCCTACAACAACAACCATTTTTCTAATCAGAAAAAATAGTGATTAATGTATATCCTTTGGCTATTTGTAGTTCATTCTAAATCATTATAAACGTTATGCTTAATAGAAACCTCAAAAATTCTATCTTACAGTAATTGATTAGTTTTAATTCCAGTGACTCCAATATATACTCTGAAGTTGCAAGAAAATAAGCCAATGAACGATTAGGGCAAGCAAAAAAAAAAAAAGAAAGAGGTGTACCAATACAACTTCTCCATTCTCCCATCACGAATTAGGGGAGTATACATTATTGAAAATTATTTCAGATAAATAATTTTGATACTAACTAATTTCAGATATTTTGAATTTAATAGTGATTTCTTTTAATTAATGGCGTGAACTTCTAATAAAAGACCACGTGTCAAAGCTATTTTAAAAAACCCATCATTAAAAAGTAATGGAATGAGTGGGTTGATTTTATAACGTTGAAGGCATAAATGAGCCGAACTTTTAACTGATGGCATAAATGAGTCATTTATGATAGTTCAATGACATATTTGAGCTTTTTTGCTTATTTTAATTAATGACGTGGACCTCTAATAAAAGGCCACGTGACAAAGTTGTTTTTATAAACCACCGTTAAAAAGTAATGGCATGGATGGGTTGATTTTGTAACGGCGATGGCATGAATGAGCTCAAATTTTAACTGATGACATAAATGAGTCATTTCTGATAGTTCAGTGATATATTTGAGCCTTTTCCGAATCACAAAATGACCTCGAGAGTTGTTACAATTATATTTCATGTTGTTTCGGGAAAAATCCATTGTTTACCAAGTGATTTTGTTGATCATTGTAGTTATCATTTATTAGGCATTAATTGTTCATTCTTATGCTTGGCAGACAGAAAATTTAGCATTACAATACTATGTTATTTTGATGGATAATTTTGTAAATTTATAAGGCTTTATCAAATAAAAAAATCATGAGGTTTTCTTACATTATTGTGTATTTCCAGAGCATCTGGAGAACATGTTAAATACTAAGATCAAAACATTTTTTTAAGTGATGAAGGTGGTGAATTAGACAGCAGGTTCAGAATTATTTCATGTTTTTAAACTCTTGTACTAATTTTCGTTCATCATATGTCTAGATATTCTACTAAGACCGAGTATAGCGCTATCACCTACAGGGATGATGAGTTCACTTAGAATGACCAAGCTTTACAACGATGTTGTATGACAATGTCGTCAATATATCTTTTAACTCAATTTCCTATGTTTACCCCAAGGACACAGACATTGATATCCTTTGTGTTCGTGATAACGTTGCTTACAAAAATCATATTATACTATGGTCGCCCACTAAATTTTGTCTTTTACACGGCTGTCTGCTCTTTAATTTTATTAGCACACATTTAGAAAGGCACAAATAATGATAATTTAGCATTTAAGATCTTCAGTCTAATAAGATATACTTAGAAAAATATTTTTTTCTATGTCGATGGTTATTGTAGAATCTCACACTAATATACGAACTATAGTCTCCTTATATATACTCATCTTTACTTTACTCTCTTTTAATGAACGACTATATATTTTTATTATTTTGATGACCTAAAAGTTGCGTAAAAGAAAAGTAAGCTCATATGAATAAAAAATATAATAGAGGATTTTTCGAATGGTAAATTAATCACCCTCCACTCATCAACTTTAAATAGTAAAATCCTGATTTACAATCGAACTTATTAAAATAAATATATCCTTGTCTCTGTCTTATTTTTAATATCTTATTTGGTATTGGATAATTGTATGTCATAGTTTTTTGCATTTAGGTTTCTATACTAAACCTATTGATGGTAGAGGTGAAATTTTAGCTTCTGAATTTCGATTAATTGAATCTGCCGCCCCGGGTATTATTTCGCGCTGTTCTGTATATGAGCCTCTTCAAATTAGGCTTATTGCTATTGATTCGATGATTCCTATAGGACGTGGTCAGCGAGAATTAATTATTGGGGACAGATAGACCGGTAAAACAGCAGTAGCCACAGATACCATTCTCAATCAACGAGGTCAAAATGTAATATGTGTTTATGTAGTTATCTAAAAACTCATATAAAAACATCAGTAGAATGTTGACAAGAAGAGAAAATCAAATACAAGTTTAAATGATTACAAAAATAATAATTTCAGAGGCAAGTTCCTAAAATGAAAATTGATCAATCATTTCTTGAACAATATAATCAACATTATAATTAATTAACAGTAGCAATTAATATGACATTAACGATCACAAAACAAAGAATCACATGATTACCTATGAAAAAAGTTATGGAGTGACAAAATAAATATTTTAATAATTAAAATTCTTAAAATAAATTATCTAAATGGTACGTGACTCAATAAAACAAATCAAATTTGTCGCTCACAATATTTGACCACCCACAATGGTAAGTATATATATATATTGCTGCATATTTAGGCATTTTAGCCTTAACTATAATAATTTTAATGCCTTTAATCATAGTATTTAGTACATAATGTGGGTCATTATGTGGAAGTTTCAATTTGCATAGTCATGTGCAGCATTATTCCTTCTTTTTAATGCCATAATTTGAAACTTCACACACATTTTGCATGACAGTTTAATGCCATATTCCCACGATCTGCATGGCTGATTTCTTTCAGCCCCCACCTCCCATTCTTTTGTAACACTTGTGCTATTAAACCATAGTTAGTGATGGTAAAATGTGGATATAAGTTTCATGTAACTTTCACTCTTTAATTCACCATTATCCTACTCTTTATATGGTGTAACTCATGTAACTCTTGACACCTCTAGGCTATTGATCTTCCCTCTTTACTACCATCATTCATTCTTATTCAATACAAGGATGAATATCTTCAACTATAAATAGAGGTGGTATTGCATGTTTTTATTACACACAATATTATATAGAGTTCACAAAAGTTAGTAAAAGAGAGAGTTTATTAGTTGAAGGGAGGTGTTTTTTTTGTGGAGCTTTGAACTCAACTCTCGTCCAGAGTTGTTGAGATAATTGTTGGTAAGAAGACTGTTGTATCATGGAGGGGACAAGTCAAGAAGATTACTGCTGGACCGGTGAAATATTTTGCTGCAGTGGGCTTGAATCTCCTTAAAGAGAGTGAGATATCCGTGCCTCAGCCGAAGAAGAAGATATTCTTTTTATTTTCTTCGCTTGTAATTTTCTACTGTAACTTTATTGTATTTTCACCAACAATTTTAAGGATATTCAATAGCAATAACTGAAAAATCCGCTGATGTCAAGATGGGAGATCTTAACAAGTCATTCCGGTTCAACAGTACTCACTTTAAGACGTGGAAGGGTAAAGTACTTTTCTACTTAAATCTTCTCAATGTTTCTTATGTGTTAACTGAGAAGAATCTAAACAAAGTAGATAACTCTTTCATGAGTGATGAAGAACTCATTTCTCTTCAAGAGAAAATGAAAAAATACGATGGTGACTCCTATAACTGTCGGTATTTTCTTCTTAATTGTTTATCCGATAATTTTTTTGATTATTATGATAGAACTTACTCTAGTACAAAAAAAATTTGAAAAGCATTATAGAGTAAGTATGACACTAAGGAGGCGGGAGCGAAAAATATGCGGCTAGCTGATTTTTTTATTTCCATATGGCGGACAACAAATCAGTGGTAGACTGAGCTCAAGACTTCATAATAATTGTTGGTGAGCTCAGGTCCGAGAAAGTTAAAATTGGAGATAACCTTATTGTTTGTGGAATAATTGATAAACTTTCACCTTCGCGAAAGGAATTTCAAAAAACTATGCGCCACAACCAAAAGAACACTTCTCTTGAGACTTTAATGATGAGAATCCGCATTGAAAGAAGAAGCAAGGAGCCAAGATGCATATTTGCAAACAGAAGGGAACAACAACACATCGATGGTAAATTTAACTTCTTCAAATAATGCTACACCTGAAACTAACAAAAATACTACTTTGAAGTCAAAGAAGAAAAAATTCAATAAAAATGATGGTAGACATCCCAAGGACAATAATGGTGGAAACAACCAAACAAAAGATTAACATGTATGAGAAAAAAACCGTTCTTTCTCTGTGGCAAGAGTGAGCATATCGTTAGATTTTGTAGATTTTGAAAACATGGGCCTAAACCTCAAGCAAACATTACCAAAGAACCATTTGTGACAGTGAAAACAGACATTAACATGGTGGAGAATGTTTATGGACGGTGGGCTGACTCTGGTGCAAACTGTCATGTTTGTTATGACAAAGACTGGTTTTAAAAAATATACTAATTTTGAGGAGCTCAAAACCATTATGCTTGGAGATTCACATAACACTCAAGTGCTTGAAATGGTAGATTTTGAGTTGAGTTTCACTTCTGAAAAGGTATTAATATTAAAAGATGTACTTTATACTCCTTCCATGGAAAAAAATTTGATGTTTAGTTTTCTTCTTAATAAAGCAATCTTCAAACAGATTATTAAATCTGATCAGTATGTAATTGTTAAAAATAATATTTTTGAGGGAAAGGGGTATGCATGTGATGGTATGTTCAAGTTGAATATTGAAATGAATAAAACATCTACTTCTGTTTATATGCTTTCTTCTACTAATTTTTAACATGCTCGTTAGTGTCATATAAATGATCGTTATATGAGAATCATGAGTAGTTTAGGATTAATTCTAGTGATAAAAAAGAACTTTGAAAAATGTGAGGCTTGTAGTAAAGCCAAAATCACAAAAGGCTTCATTTTCAAGTTTAAAGAAAAACTGATGTATTAGAATTAGTTCATACTGATATTTGTGAACTTTGTGGAATTTAATATCACTTTTATTGATGATATTTCTAAGTTTACATATGTTTACTTAATGAAAAATAAAAGTGATGCTTTTGAGAACATTAAAAATTTTTCCCACGAAGTTGAAAATTAGTTTGGAATAAAAATAAAAAGAATTAGAAGTGATAGAGGTCGTGAATATGAGTCACATAAATTCAATTCTTTAGTTAAATCATTCGTTATAATTCATGAAACTCCTCCTCCTTATTCTCCTGCATCTAACAATGTAGGGAGAATAGGGCTTTGGTTGGGTTAACTAATGCCATATTAATTGAGTCTTGTGCACCTTTAAGTTTTTGGGGTGAAGTTCTTTTGACTACTTGTTATGTGTTGAATCGTGTGCCTCATAAAAACACCAAACTAACACCTTTTGAGTTGTGGAAAGGTCATAGGTCAAACTTGGAATATCTAAGAGTTCGGGGTTGCTTAGCCTATGTAAGGTTAATGGATCATAAAATATCTAAGTTAGATAAAAAAGTTACTACTTGTGCTTTTCTTGGTTATGCTTCAAATAGTACAACCTATAAATTTTTTAATTTTGAAGATAGTGTGATAATAAATTCAGGTGATGCTATTTTTCATGAAAATAAATTTCCTTTTGATTCTAAAAATAGTGGGGGTCTAAGGACTAAAGAAAATATTTTGTCACTACCTAGTTCTTCTACTTCTACTTTAAAAAATAAAGCAAATGATGATTTTTAGTTAAGAAGAAGTAAACGAGTTAGAGTAGAAAAAGATTTTGATCCTGACTATTATGCTTCTAATATTGGAGATGACCCTCTCACTTTAAAAGAAGCTTTGTCTTTATATGATGCTATTTTCTAGAAAGAGGCTATAAATGATAAAATAAAATAACTAATTTCCAATAAAACTTGGAAGCCAGTTGATTTACCACCGGATTGTAAAATAATTAGATGTAAATGGGTCTTATGTAAAAATTAAAATCGGATAGATCTGTTGATAAATATAAGGCTAGACTAGTGGCTAAAGGTTTTAAGCAATTAGAAGACCTAGAATTTTTTGATACTTTTTCTCCGATAACTAGAATTACATCCATTAGACTTTTAGTTCCTATTGCAGTAATTTTTTATTCACAAATTCATCAAATGGATGTAAAAACTGTTCTTTAAATAGAGACCTAAATGAGTAGATTTACATGGAACAACCCGAGTGTTTTGTTGAGGCTGGCCAAGAAAGCAAACTATGTAAACTTAATAAATCCGTATATGACTTAACAGACATCAAAGCAATGGCATAGAAATTTTTATTCCTTAATTATTGATAATGACTTTAAAACAAATGAGTGTGATAAGTGCATATATCATAAGTCTTGGAATAATTCGCATGTTATTATTTGCCTATATGTTGATGATTATTGATCTTTGGCTCTAACATGAATGTTATTGGTGAAATTAAAAATATTCTTAGAAGTCATTTTTATATGAAAGATCTTCGTAAGGAAAATTTTATTTTAGGAATAAAAATTACTAGAACATGTGATGGAATTTTTCTTAACCAGTCACATTATGTTGAGAAAATATTGAAAAAATATAATTTTCTTGATTACAAGAATGTTGTAATTCTATTTAATTCTAGTGTTCACTTGTTTCCTATTGAAAGTGAAAATGATATTATAAATCAAAAGAAATATGCTAGTATAATGGGAAGTTTGAGATATATGATTGATTGCACTAAGCCTGATATTGCATATGCAGTAAGAGTACTTAGCAGGTTTACAAGCAAGCCTGGTAATGAACATTGGCATGCTATAACTAGAGTAATAAGATATATAATTGGAATGAAAAATTATGATTTATTATATAAAAAATATCCTGCTGTACTTGAAGGCTTTTGTGATGCGGATTGAAACACTTTATCAGGTGATTCCTTATCTACTACTTGTTATGTTTTTACTTTGGGAAGTGGTGCTATTTGTTGGAAGTCAAAAAAGCAAATAATTATTTCTAACTCTACCATGAAGGCTGAACTAATTGCTTTAGTTTCAGCTAGTTAGAAAACGAATTGGGTGAGAGATTTGTTGTTTCAAATACCTTATTTTGAAAAATCAATTCCTCCTATTCTAATTCATTGTGATAGTACCGCTGCAATTGGTAGAGTTCAAAACCGTTATTACAACGGTAAATCCAGACCTATAAGGAGAAAACATAGTAATATGAGATCATATTTGACAAATGGTATCATTAATGTTGATTATGTCAAATCTTGTGATAATCTTGCAGATCCTTTTACTAAGACCTTAGTAAGAGAAAAGGTCTGGAGTACATTGAGGGGGATGGGATTGAAGTCTATTGAATCCTAAGTCATATGTGAGAAAATCAAACCTGGAGACTGGAGATTCTATAACCAGATTCAATGGGAAAAACAAATCACATGATGACTTGTTTGTGAAAAATGCCTATTTTCTTATCCCTCCCTATGGTGTGAGTGCATTAACCTGTAATGATGGTGAGGTTGAGTTTAAAAAACTCTTAATAAAAATCTGTACAGATTTCACCTATGTGAGTACGGAGGTAGGTCGCTTCCTATGAGAATTAGGCTCATTCTCAAAAGACACTCATTAAAACTGGAATAACACAAAGCCATAATGTGCTGGCTATAAAATTCATGTCAACACCTTGACTATTATGTGTAACCAGTAACTTTTTATTTCCTTCAAACAGTCATAGTTCAAGTCTGAGACAACTATGGTTCTGGAGTAAAAATTACAGTTAGAGCACATCTTCATTATTCATAGTAGTCTTCCTTCAGCTAATATACTCTCTTATTAATATTAAAATGAGTGGGGGATTATTGTATTTTTTAGGCATTTTAACATTAACTATAATAATTCTAATGCCTTTAATCATAGTATTTAGTACATAACGTGGGTCATTATGTGGGAGTTTCAATTTGCACAGTCATGTCCAACATTATTCCTTCTTTTTAATGCCATTATTTGGCACTTTACACACAATTTCCATGACAGTTTAATGCCATATTCTCACGATCTGCATGGCTGATTTCTTTCAGCCCCACCTCCCATTCTTTTGTAACACTTGTGCCATTAAATCATAGTTAGTGGTGGTAAAATGTGGATATAAGTTTCATGTAACTTCCACTCTTTATTTCACCATTATCCTACACTTTATATGGTGTAACTCATGTAACTCTTGAGACCTCTAGGCTATTGATCTACCCTCTTTACTACCATCATTCATTCTTATTCAATACAAGGATGAATATCTTCACCTAGAAATAGAGCTGGTTTTGCATGTTCTCATTACACACAAGATTATATAGAGTTCACAAAAGTTAGTAAATAAAAGAGTTTATTAGTTGAAGGGAGGTGTTCTTTTTGTGGATCTTTAAACTCAACTCTTGTCTAGAGTTGTTGGGTCGTTCTTTGTGAGAAGACTGTTGTATCTTAGAGGATACAAGTCAAGAAGATTACTGCTGAACCGGCGACATATTTTACTGCAGTGGATTTGCATCTCCTTAAATAGAGCGAATTATTCGTGCCTCAGCAGAAGAAGATATTCTTTTTATTTTCTTCACTTGTAGTTTTCAATTGTAACTTTATTGTATTTTTTTTTTGATTAAAAACTTTATTGTATTTTCACCAACATATATATATATATCATTAAGCAACAAAATCAATTTCTTACCATTATCTTCATGTATGGAAAGTTGGTACAAATTATCATATTGCACTAATCTGAACTTTGACTATAAATTTGGTAACAACATTATGAAGTCGATCTATTTAAAGGGCTTCGTCTCTTGTGACAAGTAATTCATATAGCAAACTAAAAAAAAGTTTTGTTATGCTTAATTTTTTCTCTAATTTCTAACAAACCAACGACTTCTCCAAAAATGGATTCTAGTTCAGAAGAAAAACTTTTCAAGTGAGTTTCTTTTTAATTTCATTTTCTTCTTCCTCTCCCTTTTCCATTTATATTGTCTAAGCTTAACTGATAATATTCACCAATTTTGTACAGATACCTTTCACAATTAGCAAGTCAGTTATATATACATGTTGCAATAAATAATTCATTCTAATTTTAAGATTATAAATCATTATTTTTATGAATTGTTAAATTTCATGTATATATCGTTTGGGTTTAGTATATTAAAGTTGAATTCTTATTTATCTTAAATTCTTCATGAATTGTTTTATGTTGCCTACAATTGTTAGAATAATCCGGAAAAGAAACTAGAACCTTAAGCTTGAGAACAAATTGCTCCAGCTGCAACACGAATCGCTATGCTTGCAATATAAATTGCGTTGTCTGCAACAAAAATTGCTCAATAAAATGTTGAATGACCCGACTAGCTCAACTAAGTTGAAGAGGAAAAGCTATCCGATAAGATCGACCAACCGATAGCAATGTTAGGTTCTCTACAAATGAAAGGTATAGAACTTTTTGAGCTCTAAAATCTAATAATCCAAGCCGCAATAGATTGCTCTAATTAAAGTTATCATGGTTCTTATTTGATGGTTTTATTTTATTTCATTTTCTTATGTAGAATTGACAACTTAGACAAACAAAATAAGTTTGAAGGATGATTTGTTGCCTTCTTTGTGGCTTTTGAAAATCTCAACATTGTGGGATAAGTTATTGTTATTATTATTTTATCTTTATAATGATAAATTTTGAGATTTCTCATTTTCTTTTTATTTAATGTTATTCAGGTTGACTAAGGCCTCATTATTTGCACTTAATGAAAGTCTGAATCTGAATGGTTCAAATATCAAATCATTAACTACATTTGTTATTTATTAAGATTCTAGCTCTTAATAAGTCTGAATAGGTCTTAATCATTCTGATCTGCACTTAAGTCTTAATATCATTAAGAGGTATTCTTGTGTTGGATAATATTCACCACCACTCTATCCATAATCACCAGTCACCATCTCTACATCACTTACCACAAACACCAACCACCAATTACCACCATCAACCACCACCACAAACCACTTCCACCATTACAACCACTTTTGACAATCAATATCACTACTAACCACTATTATCTGCCGCTACAAAACCTACCACCTCTATTATTTTAATTATATCCACGATCACCACCACTGCCAACACTAACACCAATTCAAACGTGAAATACCTTAGGGTTTGATCCTTAGAAGATTTCTTGTGTTTGAGATTTTGGACATTATACGATTGAGGGTACTTATAGTATGATTGGGTACGAATTAGGGCCCTCGACTCGTAGTTAATCAATGAGGTTTTGTTGGTTTCTGTCCAAGGTACTAATGGACATCATACTAGTCGTATGTTAGGGTACTAGAAGTATAGTTCCAACCATATGATGTCCTATGTCTAGCCTAAGTGATTCTATTTTGCCTAAGGTACGGTTCTAGGGTACTTGTCATATGCTTAGGTACGAGTTGACCTTTGTGGTCATATATTGGTCAGTGTTGGAGACTAAGTGGCTACTTAGGGTACGAGTGATGGGTACCACTCATATGTTAAGATACAGTTTGGGGGGGGTAGGGTGTAGTCATACCCTCCTGTGCTAATTCATATAGTTTAAGTTAGGGGTATTCTGGACATTTTTTCTCTTAACCACTTATGATTCCACAACTTAAAACACTTTTGGGACATTATTTACCCTATTATTCAAAATAAAAAATACTAGAAACACTCTCAAATCTCTCTTAAGCTCTTGGGTTAAACAAAGGAAAGGATTTCCTTCAAGGTGGTCAATTGAAGCTCTCAAGGGTGGTTCCTCTTTGTCTTCTTCATAATCTAAGGCATGTTACACTTTCCTCATTGTTAGTTCAACTAAAGGCATATTTTATGAATGGTTTTCATGGCATAATTGTGATATCGTTTTGAATTTTGAATTATATGTTGGCGGTTTTGGTTAATAATATTTGATTTATGTTTTCAAATATTTTTACTTATGATTTTCATATTATAATGGTGGTTTGGACATGTGGTTGCATGGGAATAGTCAATTAGTACATGATTTTGTTTTTGAAAACTATATACCCTCAATATGTTTGTTAAAATTCCGAAGAAAATGGTTTTATTACTTATTGGACTTTCATTGAAAACCTTGCATGATATAATATGATAATTGAATGCAAATTGGCTCGATGGTTTTAATGGCTAAATGGTAAGGACTTGATGGCCATGGTTTTGATTTAAAACCTTATGGGGTACATGTAAATCCCCCAAGTGAATCTAATAATGGAACCTATGAGGTACATGGAAATCCCCTCAGTGATTGGCTATGGACATTACTTGCACGCTATAGTCAGTATGACAATATGTAACACCCCAAATTTGGTACCTGAAATACTACACGATGCTCATAATCCCGAAGGACTACAAGCTAACCCATGATTGATATCTGTAACTGAGCCCTGAATAATAATGGTAATATCGTAAATGCGGAAACATGAACTGAAAGGCCATAATGTTCAATATTGATACATAACTGAAAATATAATATATTAATACCAAAATAACTAAATAACTATCTGAACATGTTGTATTTTGAAAGACTTTAAAACTAAATTGTTTGAATAAAGAGTTGATGGGAAAATCCCCCAAATAACCCCATCTGCTAAAATAAACTATGTACAGAGAAAGTGAAATAACCAAATAATAATAACCTTGAATGATGAGGAATCACTGCTGACTCTGACTGCTGAAACTGGAATGCTACTGATACTTTGGAGCGCATGCTTCTGAACCTATGGTATAAAATACAATAAATGCATTAGCACGATTAAAATTATTGGTATACAAGTGAGGTAGGCTGAATGCAATAGTTCAAATGCATGAACAATACTAACTGATTGAATAACATAAATGTCAGAATACATGCATGAATACGTAACTGTGTCTGAGATCGTGATAACACTGACTCATGAATTCTGATAATGTAGATTTACTGATATCTGGGTACTAATACTGGGATACTAAAAGACTAAGTCTATTGAGTACTGACGAACTGATGTTATATTACTGATAAAGAAATGACTGTTTCTGACAGTTCTGACTATGAAGAACTGGTCTGATTGACTGTATCTGATAGTCTTGAAATGTGAATACTGATAACATTAATTTTGCATAATTAATATACTATTAACTGGGTGACTGTGTTTGACAGTTCTAATTTTGATGGAACTAGTTGAGTTCCATATAGAGCTAAGCGACTGTATCTGACAGTCGTGAAACTATAGAACTGAACTGAGTTCTATTACTGAGGCTGGATCTAAAACTGAGATTGTGGGAGGTAATCATCTAATTGACATGCCTCAAAACTGAACTGATGGGATCCAACCTGTAACCCGAACTATAAGGGTATCAGAACCATGCCACGGGTAAAGACAAACTGTGAGTAAACTCTCTTTGACAAGGAGCTCTTCCATCAACCCCTTATAGTAGGAAAAACTCAAATGAGGTGTTTAATCCCTAAACTCATAGGGTACACACTGGCTACGTAGTTCTGGAATGTAAGGATTGCTTTTAAGGATCACACCCTCTACTTGATAACAGGTGAGTCCCTATCCTTGGGTTCACTTAGTGCTGAATCCTACTCCCAACTGAAGAAACACTGAACTATTTTAAAATAAACTGAACTATTACTGAGAGTATCTTTTAGCTGATTTGAACAGAGTTCGCTAAATACTCATAATGTACACAATATCATGGAAGTCAGTCTTGGTCATAAGGGTAAAACATGCATTTATTATTTGAGTTACAATTGATTTATAATACCCAATTTCTATCCTCTTAGCCATTTTGTCAAACACCTTACATGCACAACTTAGGGCATAGGTGAAATAATCAAATTACACTTCAGAAACAACTCAATTCAAGGATTTCATCTTACATGCTAACATAGTTTCATGAAAACACATAAAGATTCCAACTTGGGAATCATATAACAAGATAAACATGGTTACAAATAACCCACAACATAAATATCATGTTTTATAGTTTGAAAGAGGGTTCTTGGACTTTATGGATGAAAGGAATCTATAAATAAACACTTGACCCTGATTTTACAAAGATTGACGGAGAGATTCTTGAATTAGAGTATTGAATTTGTATCCTTAATTGAAAACCCTAACTTATTCTTGAGAGAAACTAGAGAGAAACTCTATATTTTGGGTTAAATATGGTTGAATCACGTGTTATTGGATTTATCTAAGGATGGAAAATTGACCCTTTTACCCAAAAAAAATGTGGACATTTAATGACTAAAAATTGGGTGCCGACACTACAAGCGATGCAACTTGAACAAATGTTGACCAATGTGACTAGCGATGCGGCATGCTATGATCGAGTTGGTCTACTATTTCGGGACTCCAAACATGATCTAAACGTGTTTCAAAAAATTCAAAACTTGTTCGAGAACACCTATTGACCTTTCTAATCATGAACTAATAAAAATACAAACCACTAAAGGAAGTTAAGGTGGAGAAATAAAAGGCCAATAATAGGCTAAGTCTGGAAACCTAGCTAGAATTTTCTAAGTCTGGGACCCTGTGACAAGCTTAAAGGACTGAATTAAGCTTTAAGATTTTACGGTGTCTTATAATATCTCTTCCTTAAGAACATTCATCCTCGAATGAGACTGACTATGAGGGAAAAAAATATAAACTGATGTACATACTGAATATGAACAACTGGAACATAATTCCATGACTGACATGATCGATAAACTGAATGTATCATACTGAACGTGCATATCTGATTCATGATTAACTGGTTCATGTATGCATAACTGAATATGCAATGGTAATTGATACCAAGTTTATTATGAAAATTTGAGCATGAAACTGGATAAGTTTAAGGGAGACTGTTTCCTTAAATTGAAAATGCTAATGAGCCTGAAATTAATTACTAGATATGCACGAGTAGAAACACGCAGACATAACTGAGTCTGGAATATGATACATAAGCTTATTATCATGATCTGAACTGAGTACCTTGAATACACGATTTACAGCTAAGGTCGGAGTTTGAGGGTCAACTTATAAGTACCCGCTTACTCCAAACTGGATTCATTACGAGAAAAGATAATGGCATGTTTTATGTCATGAAAGTTTGGGGAATTATTGTGTATCTCCTCCTTGGGACACTAGGTCCCTCGAAGAATACTGATTTTGTTAAGATACTGAGGAAAACAAGGGCGATGCACAAGGCACCTATGAACTGAATCGCGGCTGGATATCCAAGATCTAAAGCTAAGACAAAGTGATTAGACTTTATTCACTGCAACTGAGACTACTGAAAAGATTTACATGGGCACTAAGAACGAATGCATAAATATATACTAACTTTATCTGATTAATTGAATAACATATATCTGAATACTGGGAGTGTAAGACTTAATTGTACTTAGTCTAGATAGCTGGATTGAGACAATAGGGTATTATACATAGAAGGTAATGACTAACTGGGTAACATGAGGTAACTGAGCATGAGTGAGGGACAACTGTATTACCTTAGAAATACAAGAACAGGTGTCTAATCATGATTTGGAAATATTCTGTAAATTGAGATACTGTAATACTAATAACTGAGTAAATGATGGCCATATGCTATGGTCGGGTAATCTTGAAATTGGACTGAGTTTTTGATCTGACTACTGGACTAGGACTGGGACTGAGATTGTAGCTAAGATAGTAATTGAGACTGTAACCATAACTAAGACTGTAATTGAGACTGAATGCTAGTTTTCTATAACTGAAGGTTTAGATTGGTACGGGAGTACTAAATTCTAATGGCTAAGTAAATGATAGCTGAAAACCATAGTTCTGTAGGACTATCTGAGTCCTTTACTGAATATTGATTACTGAACTGACACTGTAATTGAGGCCTACAAGATGGAACATTAACACTACAGATTAACCGAGGCATCTAAACTGAGGGTATACATAGCATAATTTTAGTTTGACTGAACACTAGGAGTGAAGTTATGAATCATATGGGCTAAGCATACAATAAAGCATGACATGAGTACATGAGTCATGAGCTAAACGAACTGGCTTTGGAATTTATGAATTCGTGGAACATGATCCGCATCATTAGATGAACTTGGACTCCTCAATTAGGTACTTAAAACACACACTATTCTATGAAATGCGCATGGATATAAGCTATATTAGTGGGACTGAAACGAAAAGCATGCTTAAGTATCGTGATGGTTGAAGTACAAAACTTTGTACTGAGATAGGAATAGGTTGGGAATCATCTTTCCTTATGGATTTCCCACATATGCTGGCATTACTACTGGAACCTGAAGGCCTGAGTTTCAGAGATTTCATAACGGATAGTTTTTGTATACCTGTCGGGTTATGTTAGACTGACTCACTGGGGTAGGGACTGGAAAAATGTCCTGTTAACATTTGGTCTGACCTTAAAGTTGACTACTATGCAAAAAGTTACAAAATAAAAAGGAAGCTCCAGAATCTAAAGAAACGTGAATATGTAAATGAGGGATCTATAACATACCAGTGGCTACATCAGGAGGACTTTGCTGATCCTGTCGGGACTGAAGTACATAGAGTCTGTTTGGGTGTTGCCCACTGATAGCGTTGGAATTGGCACCCTACTGATTCGGGGCACTGAACTGAGTTAAAATACAATCATTCTTACTTCTAGGGGCAGGCCTAGGACAATCTCGAACCTTGTGATTTGTCTCACCACATTCGAAAAACATATCACTACGGGCTCTACATATACCTTTATGATGCTTACCACACTCTTCACAAAGTGGATGAGTAAAAACCCGGCTCTCACTACCCTGGGCCTTGGTGCCTGGTGCCCCATCTCTACGGTTATTTCTGAACTTTGGTACTAGTGCACTAGATGAAGATAGAACTGGGGCTAAAAACTTCTGTCTATGCTAAGAATGGTTACCACTCTGTGACCTTGGCGAAGAAAACCTATAACTACCAGTTCTGGCCCTCTTATTTTCCCTTTCCTTCTTCTTAAGTTTTTGTTTCTCAATCTATTGACCATGGACCATAAGCTTAGATATGTCCATCTCCTTAATCAACATCGCAGTCCTGCACTTCTTAACCACTCTACCTAATATCCTAGACATAAACTTATTCATTCTAGATCTACTATCTGCTACTATATGAGGAGCGTACCTGGCTAACTGAGTGAACTTGAAGGATTATTCTTTTAGGCTCATGCTACCTTGTCTGAGGTTGATGAATTCTAACACTTTGGCTTCTTTCTACTCTAGGGGAAAGAATCTACCTAAGAAAGCTGTAGCAACCTCTTCCCATTCTATGGGCTCTGCATCTGCACCTTGTCTACCTTCCACTACTTAAACTACATATGGGCTACATTTTGTAGCTGATAGACAGCTAACTCTACACTCTTACTAAAAGCCACTTCCATGATATTTATGACTTTCTGAACCTAGTTGAGGAACTTTTGTGGATCATTTTCAGACTTAGAACCTAAGAATAGGGGAGGATTCATTCGGGTAAAATCCTAAATCCTGGCTGCAGCAGAATTGGCCACTGGGTTGGTTGAAACAACAGCTAGCCGGTCATTCTGAGCTGTGACTGAATTGGCTAGAGTAGTAAATGCAGCTCTAAATTCTGTATGAGAGATGTACTCATCCAGCGAATCTGTCTGGATAGGCTGAGGTGCTGACTGATTTCCTTTCCTCTTTTGTTAGCCCTTTTGGGAGACATGTTTTGTAAACGGAAGAGAAGAAGGGATTAAACTGAGAGTTTGACTGGAGCTCATTCTCACTCACATGACATGAATACTGAAAAAAGGGAAACTATTCCTAAAATATCTCATAACCTCCTGCACATAAATGTGGTGCACAACACACCCATGTACAAGACTCTACTAGATGCGGATTTTTAGACTTTCTATGACGCTGTTAAACCTTAGGCTTTGATACCAATTTGTAATGCCCCAAATCTGGTACCCAAAATGCTACACGATGCTCATAATCCTGAAGGACCACAAGCTAACCTATAACTAATATCTGTAACCGATCCCTAAATAATAATGGTAATATCTTAAATGTGGAAACATGAACTGAAAGGCCATAAGGTTCAATACTAATACATAGCTAAAAATATGGTATAATAATACCAAAATAACTAAAATAACTGTCTAAACATGTTGTAGTCTGAAAGCCTCTAAAATAAAACTGTCTGAATAAAGAGTTTGAAACTGGAATGCTACTGATACTCTGGAGCACATGATTCTGAACCTATGGTATAAAACATCATAGCGCAAATATGTCAGTACGATTGAATGTACTGGAATGCAAGTGACGTAGGCTGAATGTAATGGTTCATATGCATGAACAATACTAACTGACTGAATAACATGAATGTAAGAATACATGCATGAATACGTAACTATATCTCAGATTGTAATAATACTAACTCATGAATTCTGATAAACACTTGACATACCTTAGTTCCTAATTTTACAAAGATTGATGGAGAGATTCTTAAATTTGAGTATTGAATTTGAATCCTTAATTGAAAACCCTAAATTGTTCGAGAGAGAAACTTGAGAGAAACTCCATATTTTGGGTGAAATATGGCTGAGTCACGTGTTATTGGGTTTATCTAAGGATGGGAAATTGACCTTTTTGCCCTTAAAAATGTGGATATTTAATGACTAAAAACTGGGTGCCGATGCTACAAGCAACGCGGCACGTTGATGGCTGTGACGTGATACTCGATGCATTGCGTTATAATTGAATCGAGCCTTAGAAGTTTTGGCTCTAGCAGCCTGCACAAACTTTGACCAACATGATTGGCAACACAGCGTGCCATGATTGCATTGGTCCACTATTTTAGGACTCCAAACATGATATAAACGTGTCCCAAAAAATCTAAAACTTGCCCAGGAACACCTATTGACCTTCATGATCATGAACTAATAAAAATATGGACCATTTAAGGACATTAAGGTGACGAAATAAGATTGCCAACTTTCAAAGGCCAATAATAGGCTAAGTCTGGAAACCTAGCTAGAATTTTCTAAGTTTGGGACCCTTTGACAAGCTTAAAGGACTGAATTAAGTTTTAGGATTTTATGGGGTCTTACGCGATACCACTTTATATTGTCCTTGGTTATTAATACATAGAATTTGTGGTTTGGTTATGTGCTAAAATTTTTAATAGACCAATAATGACGGATTGTGATAGCCAATCGTGAAGGTGTGAGTCTAACAAACAGACACTGAAAATTCATGTTTGCCGATAAGAGGATTGGTCATGGTGACCATATACTTGTGGGGTAAATAGAAATCCACTAAGTTATACTTGTACATATGTATCATGGATGGTGAAGGGTACACGGGAGTCCCCTGCCCCTGTGGTATCTCTGGTTCGTACGGCTACACGCACTACGGCTAGTTCAGGGGGTAACACTGGACCCATATAGCCCATAGGTAGTTTTTTAGTATGGTTAAGCTACACAAACCCATGTTAGTGGTTTTAAATACATGCTAAACCTGGTTTCCTTTCCCGGTATATACATAAATACATACACACCTATATATATATATATACATATATATGGATGTGAATGCATATGACTATTTACTTGATTTTAAATATTGACATTATTTTATCCTTATACTGAGTGAATACTAGCGTTCACCCGCTAATCCATCTTCGGACACTGTATCCCTACATAATACATAAATCGAACATACTACTCCTCCTACTCAGTGATCGAATTCGGGGACATCTTAGATTTGGATTGAATTGGTGAGCTTCCATACTCCGAAAGGCTCTATTTAATGTTATGGTATTTTCATTATACTTTGGTTATTTCTTTGACTTTGATTTTTGTTATGGTTGGGGACATGTCCCGACCGGTTTTGATTTTGATTAGAGGCTTTGTGAGACTACTCTAGGTTGGTATGGGCGGTGTCGGTACTGGTGTTAGCCTTAGCATTTTAATTGGTATTTGGGATGACACTATTTGACTATATTTGATTTATAATTTTTTCATTTTATTATATTATATAAAATCAGAATTTACTCGATACATGGTGAAGGGCGCTTATGGTTGGGTAATGGAGGCGGTCTTCAATCCCGATTCGGCCTGAGGCACCCGATATAACTAGGCCCTGGTTTGGGTCATTTTAGATTGGTATCAGAGCCCTAGGTTCATGGTCTATTGAGAGTCCACAAACCGTCTCGAATAGAGTCTTTTTTAGGGATGTGTAGCGCCCACACTCGTAAGGGAGAAACTCTAAGGCATTTTGGAATGTTTCTCTTTTTTGTGTTCTATTTTCAAGCTCTAGATTCTTCGTCCTAAATCTTTTGTAATTTCCATTTTTTTCTTGTTAGATCATGCCTCAATGATCTGAAGTTCACGAAAACTCCTATGTCCTAACTGGGTGCAATATTGATAGGACACACTCCACTCACGGGGTCCATACTCGGTCTAGGGGTCCAGTTCTTGATTATTATAACAACCCGAGATTACCCCCTAGTTGTCACACGGTGCTTAGGACCACAAATGATCCCAAGATAACCCTTGTAATGGCATAACTCATGAGCAACAAAAATAAATACATAAGTCGGAGAGAATAATGAGGATAATAATTTTTTTCTGAATATGATTAATACAAAACTTTATTGAAACGATTACAACTCTGATAATATATAAAACAGAAAAGGTTCAAAAATACCCCTGAACTATCTGAAATAGCTAAAAAATGTCCCTCGTTAGATTTTTGGCTGAAAAATACCCCTCCGTTAAATATTTGGCTAAAAAATACCCCTCTCTCTAACAAAATTCGTAAAAAGATCAAAAATACCTCTGAACTATCTGAAATGGCTCAAAAATACCCCTTTGTTAAATATTTGACTCAAAAATATCCCCCCCTCCTTTAACAAAATTCCACCAAGCATGTCACCTAGATAAAAAAACCACGCGACTATGCCACTTTACCATCCACATGTAAAATGTTAGTATTTTTAATTATATGACATTCCTTTCTTCTTTATTTTTTTTTATTTTTTTGGCAAAGCAGTGAAACGGAAAAACAAAAAACCAATCTTTTTCTAATTACTTCATTAGTGTTTTAAAAGTTCTAGATTTCACCTTTTCATTAGTGTTTTAAAAGTTCTAAATTTCATCTTGTTATTGTCGTTTGGGATAAGGTATAGCTTGATCTTGATCTGATGTTGACTCGGAGGAGGAGCTAGAATTTTGACTTTTAAGCTAGCAAATGTTGATGTACTAATAATTGAGTTGAATTTAGTACATGCAAATTCTTTTTCAAAATAAATGAATTCCTTTTTAACACTTGTTTAATCATTGGACATGAATTCATTTTTTTAAATTCAGTTTTGATGAATAATCTTATTATTTTTAGAACAAGTTTGAAAAGAAGTAAAATGTTACTTAATATTGATAAATTATTATTTAATTATGTCATTCATTAACTTTTTGAAGATGTGTGTCACATTCAAAGATTCATTAGTTTTAGATTAGAGAAGGTATTTATTAAATCATTTTAACATAAGCATTTTGAGTAAAATCTAGCAAGCCAAACACATCTTTTGAGTAACTAATTTGAAGTTTTGCTTGAAATTTGTTACTTTTATGAGTAAATCTTAATTTTAACTTTTATACAGGCCTAGTTATTAATGGGTTTATCAGTTTAATAAACTCTTTTGTTGGGTTTCACACTTTTAAACCTATTAACAGGAAAAAACTTGTTTTTTAGATGATCAAAGGAATTGGATAATAGAGATATTACATTTAATAAATTTTTTCAAAAAAAATATTATGTAACCACCATTTGTCTACTTTGATTAAAAATAAAAAAACCGTGTAAATTTTATCCATTTCACTGATGTTTTTAAATAAAAATAAAAATAAATATAAAGAAGAAAGGAATGTCATATAATTAAAAAATACTAACATTTTACATGTGGATGGTAATGTGGCATAGTCACATAGTTTTTTTTTTATCTAGGTGGCATGCTTGGGGAAATTTCGTTAAGGGGAGAGTATTTTTGAGTCAAATATTTAACAGAGGGGGTATTTTTTAGCCATTTCAGATAGTTCAGGGGTATTTTTGATCCTTTTCCAAATTTCGTTAGAGGGAGGGGTATTTTTGAGCCAAATATTTAACGGAAGGGTATTTTTGAGCCAAAAATCTAACAAGGGGCCATTTTGAGCTATTTCAGATAGTTTAGGGGCATTTTGAGCCTTTTCCGTATATAAAAAGACTGGAATCAAATACAACAACTCTACTGACTGTCTCTGAAGCCTCTACTAATATTGACTATAGATAGCTGGGAGATGACTCCAACTATCACTAATCAATATATATGAGTAAGAAAGTAAAGTACATAAATTAAATCTAACAGAAGTCCCCGAAGTAAGAGGACTCATTCCCTACTAGCTGGAATCTGCAACTGTCTGATTATGATATGCAGCACATAGATGTATATCTAGATCAATACTTTTGGAATATACTAAGCACGTGAGGGTGAATGTATAAGTAAAAAAATAATGCACTATTCATAAAAACTGTCAAAAACTACATGCTAAGAGTACGTGACACACCTTGGCTTGAGTAATCAAAACTGTAAAATCATAAATCATGAGAAGTAAAGCATAAAGGTAATTCTGCAAGCCAGCACTCTTATTTCTAAAAAGTAGTAGTTTTATTCTGGTTTCAAATCATGCTAGCTAAGTGTAAGAAAATGGACCCACCTTTATCATATGAAAACTAAAAGCTAAAATCTGATAACTGAAGTCTTATGTAAGACAATATCTGAATAAATTTGTGAACCTTTACACTTAGTTACTAAAAACTATTCTTTTATCCTTTTTCTGTTAGGACTTAGAGTTTAGCGACTTTGGGAGGTTCTTCTAACTGACATAAACCATGTGAGATGTCATGGAGTCCAATGTATTACCCACTTTGGGGAGAGTTGTTCTACCCTTGCCATAAGAATAGAACCTTATCCAAAGTAATTACTATTTTAGCCCACTATGGGAAAATCTTAAACCTACGGCGGCACATAGTTCTGAGACATGAGACCTTCGAAATCACACCCAACTTGGTGCTAAATACTACTCCTATACTTATCACTCAAAACTTTAGGATATCCACCTTAAAACAACACAAGGGTTTATTATGAAACCAATTATTGTTCTCTTTCTTTAAATTATGATCAAGATGAACAATGTGGATTCCTTATCTTAGCTTAGGATCAAAAGATAAATTTCTTTCTTAAATCTTGATAAACAACTCATAAAAGAGGCTTAAAATTATAATTTTCTTGAAATATCAATACTTATACTTAGGGCGTAAAAACCCACGCCTTGAACTCATGCAAGTTCATAGTAAAACGTCATGCTCAATATACTTTTTGAAATACTTCAATCATATCCAAAGTAACAAAATAAAAATCACAATATCATGCTTTAAAACTTAATTGGAAATCTGTAAAATCATATCACACGCATAAAAATATGAAAAATAGACATGCAATTCAACATTTAAATCACATATAACATCATAATCTTCAAACAATGATAATTGCGTATGAACCCTAATTTGAAAAATTTGGAATCTTAAATAAATATCAAGTTTTGGACACTGTATGAAAGGGTTTCCTTGTTTATAAACCCCACATACCTTAATGATGATGAAATTGTGAAAAGATAGAACCTTTAAGCTTGATTGAAAGAATCCTTGTAGAGAACTTTAAATTTAGAGCTTAACTTCCTGATTCTTGAGAGATAGCAATTGAATTTTGTTCTTCGAAAGAGGGGAAAGGTTTTGGATCATATATTGACTGATTTGGGCCTTAGGGATTGTAAATAATGCATTTTAAAATCCCTTATAAATATTTGGAGGGATTAGAGATGGTTTAGGGGTGTGAAATAACTTCAACACCCTTGATATAAGTCAAAACAAAGTATCTTTGGCACTTGGAAATGTATTAGGTGATACCCAGTCAATCACCCGAGCTGGGCTTTGCATCATATTGCCAATTGCCCAAGTTTGGTTGGGCATCGCATTGCCCGTCGCACACCTATACTGTCTCTCACAAAAATAGGTATAACTTTTTGCTCAGGTATCAGATTAAGGTGCAAAATGTATCGTTAGAAAGCTAGTTAAATTATCTACAATTTTGCGGGTATTGAGATGAAAAATTCTACATATATCAAAAGTTATATACTTTAAAAATTGATCCTTGTAGAATCAAACATCAAACTTTGGATGAATCTATGGTTTTTAGCTCAACTTGGCTCTAAGTGATTTCTATGAACATCATTCACCTACTAGACACTAAAAGAACTAGTGATATCTATACCTTTATACTGTATAATATATTGAATAATGCGGAAACATGCACTGGAGAGCCCTAAGGTTTAATACTGAACATGATCTGAATGATATAACATCTATGTGGGATAATAGAATACCCAAAACAAAATTAAAAATACTGAAGTCTGAAACATGATAGTCTAGAAAGCCTCTAACTGATTGAACTGTCTGAGTAAGGAGTTGATAGGACATGTCCCCAACAAACTCCAACAAATAAACTAATTAATGAGATAATAGAAAAATAATCATATCCTCAAAAGATGAGGACTCACTTCTAACTCTGTCTGTGGATATCTGGAATCTACTATTACTTTGGAGCTCGTGTCTCTGATCCTATGGTATAAGACACTAATAGCGCAAATGCATCAATACTTTGAATGTACTGGTATGCATGTGAGGTAGGCTAAATACATGGGGTTCATATGCACGAACAATAATAATAACTAACTATCTATCATGAACGTGAGAATATATGTACGAGACATAACAACTGACACTAATACTATGATAACATGATTACTGAATCTGAATATAACTGATAACATGAGTGACCATATCTGACAGTCCTAAATTTGATGGAACTATCTTAGTCCATACTGTATCTGAGTTGACTGTATCTGACAGTCCTGAAATCTGAAGAACTATCCGAGTTCTATTACTGAGACTGATTGACTAATTTTGATAGTCCTAATTTTGTAACATAAAATTATGGGAAGTAGTTATCTAATTGACATGTCTCTAATACGCTATTATGGCTGAGTTGGGGTCCAATCTGTAACCCCAATTAGAAGGGTGTCAATACCGCGCCACTGGTAAGGACAAGTTATGGATGATCCTTATCTAATGGTGTCCCCTATACGAGAATGGTGGGGCCCTTATCTGACAGTGCTTATCCAGCTCATCAACCCTTATCAGACAGTGTTAATGTCTCAACCTATGCTGGCTACATAGTTTTAGAATGCAAGGTTGACTTCTAAGAATCATACCCTCATCTGATAGTGTATGTTTCCATCATTGGGTTTACTCGGTGCTAATTCCTACTCCTATCTGAATAGACTCTAAACGTGATTTACTAAATTGAACATGGGTTGAATTATTAAATTCTATTGACTGATAAAATACTACTGATATTTGACAACTAACTGAGTTCATGAGATCATGGAGATTTACTGAGTCATAAGACTGTCTGAAGTCTAATGATCATAGCTTGACTGAGAGTTTCGTGAAAACATGAGATGGCTCTAGGAACACAGCTAATGTTTTGGGTACGAGTAACCGCAGGACTCAATGGAAGGAAATTGACCAAGCATAACTTACTTGAACATATAACTAACATCATAATCCATAATACATTTATAGAAGCATTTCATCAAAACATGTGATGGGCATAACTTGTACACAGATGGACATTTCATGGTATCATACTAGTTAAGTACTTTTCCTTTATCTAGGAATTTAATCAAACATGTTGTTAATTAAACAACATGGTTCAATTCTAATTTCATCATTCAAGGGTTTAGTCATAGGTTTGCAAGAATCTATATCTATAATAATTTAACCCACATAGAATTTATCACCAAACATGGAGCAGAATTCAATTTCTCATTTATCAATATGAACAAGAACAACCTACTCATGAAATCATAAATAAAATTAATAACTTGAAGTTGGAAAAGGGATTCTTGAACTTTATGGATGAAAGAAGTACATGAATGAATACTATGCATAACTTAGTTCGTGATTTCATGAAGATTGATGGTGAAACTTTCTTGAAATTGGATCTTCTATGAAAACCCTGGCTTGTTCTTGAGAGAAACTTGAGAGAAACTAGTATATTTTGGGTGAAAAGTGGTTGAATCACGTGTTAAAGGGCTTAATAGGGGTGGGAAGTTGACCCTTTTAACCCCAGATGCGTCATTTAATTTCAGTTAAATTTTCATGAACTGAGCGCAATGCAACAGTATCATGCCGTATCACTAGAATTTGACAATTGGAAAACTGAGGGATGACGTGACATGGAGCCATCATATTGCCCCTTCTTTTGCGACCTAGAACTTTGGCGCGGTGTGGAGGAAATCATGCTAAGATACTGGAAAAGGACAATTCTGAAGTTGGGCCCTGGCGCGACGCACCATAATCACGAGCTCTTACTAGAATTTGCCAAATGCCATTTTCTCTTGTGGCGAGGTGCGCCACTGACTAATATGACATTGTTTTATGATGAGAATTTGAAATAGTCGTAATTTCTGGCCTGGTTATCGAATTCGGGCGAATCTTATATTGATGAAAAGCTTATTGAATTTCCCATATGACAAAAAGTGAAAATCTTGAAAATTCCTCATGGAATAACCATAATTCATTTTATAAGGTAATAATAGACATTCTTGAGATGAAATTAGCTAGGAAAAGTATAAGGTATTACACATCACCACTATTTTAACGTAGGAAGAGGTCACTGAAGGGCTAACACATAAGGCCATGAAGCATGAAAGTAGACTATACATAACTATGACAATTAACTGAGCCTTGAGGAATAGAATGTCAAAGGCATCGATTCATTAAAGAGATCTAAACTGTGTACATAAATGATATAAATTGGATTTCACTAGGATCATGAGTTTCTGAGAATGGATCATACTCTAAAACATGAGTTCATACTTATCATAATCTATTCAACATAATATTGGAGTTCTTAGATTCATGAGGTATAACTCAAATAATAGAGTGAACCTATTATGTAATAACCCGAGACTACCCCCTTGTCATTACACGGTGTTTACGACCCCAAAGGACCATAAGCTAACCCATGAATAATATATTATATGAGTATTGTAATACTATAATTAATGTGGAAAATGGGATAAAATACCATAAGGTTCAAAACATCTGAAATACTGATAAATAACAACATCTGATAAAAATTGAACACTGTTTAAAAACTAGTCTGAAAACCTCTAACTGAATCTGTTTGAAAGTGGAGTTGATAGGACAATTACCTAACTAATTCCATCTACTAAAAATATGAAATAGTATAATATCTTCTAATGATAAGGACTCATGCTAAATCTACTGCTGCTGGATGAACCTGAATCTACTATGCGTGATCGGGAACCTGAGTGTCTGAACCTATGATATGAAATATCATAGCACAGAAAAGTATGGGTCAATACGTGGGAATATACTGGTATGCTAGATGAGGTAAGTCTGAATACAAAGGCTCATATGTATGAAGATATAACTGACTGAATGAGAATAACTGAACATGAGAGTACGTGGAGAATTTGAGAATACTATAAATACTGAGAATGCAATTTGTGCATATACATATATATATAAACTGTAACTATTCTTTTCTTATGCTAAGTATTGAATTATGATAACTGATTCTCTAATATTGATTGACTGCATCTCACAGTCTTGATTCTGCAAAACTGAGCTGAGTTCTAAATTGAGACTGAACTCATAGGGTTCCAACCTATAACCTTAATTAGAAGGGTGCTAATATCGTTCCACGGGTACTAACACTAGAAAAACAGGATGCCAAGCCTAACTGATTGATGACAATTGGGCAGAGCCAAGCCTAATATGATGGGTGACCCCTAGAAGGTAGTCAAGCCTAGTCTGATGGGTGACTCTTCATCCTGTGCTGGCAACATAGTTCTTGAGTATAGGGATTGCTACTAACGACTCTGCCTATATGAAGGGGAAACCATCATCCCTGCTCTTGCTCGATGCTGAATCCTACTCCTAATTGAAAGACACTGAACTGAGTATACTGGACTAGACTGGTCTGAGATTGAGTTTACTGAGTTTTCCTATGTTCTGTAATTGACCAAGTTCTACTAAGTTATGTAATGGACTAAGAGTATTGATTATGGCATGACTGATACTATTTTGTAACTGACACTAGCTCTAGGTAAACAACTAAATTATCGGGTATTAAATACCCCTAGGACTCGATAGCATGAAAAGTAAAGCAAAGCATAATCTTAAATAATATAACAATGTTTACTTAGTCATAATTTATTCATAGAGACATTTCATGAAACACTTGTAATGCATTAACTTGTACATGAATGGGATCGCATAATAACATGTCATGATTGCTCTATCTACTTTACATAGGATTTTAGCAAATACTTGGGGAGCATTAGTATTTCACATGATAATGGTCATCACATAAACATCATGAATACAATACTTAATTACCAATTCAAGGCTTTAGTATTTAATTCATATAATTCCCCCTGAATACTATTCTATTTTTCATGAATCTTATTATAATCATGGATTGAAAACCAAATCAACATCATAGATGCATTAATCACTTTATAAATTTAAGGGTCTATCAAGATAATCACATATTTGTTATACATGCTATTTAATTTCATGAAGCTTGCATTTAAATCATGGATTAGAACCCAACTAATTTTATAAATGTGGATTCAATCTAATTCAAACATGGAAAGCATAAATACATCATCTTTGTACTTTGAAAAAGGATTATTAAACTTCATGGGTGAAAGGGACCCATGAATCAACATCTAACATACCTTAATTTGTGAGATTCTTGAAGTTCTTGAAGGATTTCTTGAGCTTGACCTTGATTTCTTGAACAAGGATTTTGTCCTTTGAGAGAGAACGACTTGTTTCTTGAGAAAGTAGTGAATTAATGAGCAATTTCTGCTCTTTTAGGGTTTTATTGCATGTTTAGGCTGATTGGGGGTGAGGGAAAAAGACCTTAGTGCCCTCAAAATTAAAACTTGGAACAGACAGAAAATCCTAATTTTATACGTTGGCGCGACACAGTGCTATCGCATCGTGTCACTGGAAACTGACGATTAGAAACTGGGCTGATGGTGCGATAAGCGCCATCGTGGTGCCTCACTGGTTGTGAATTTTCCCTTTGGCGCAATGAGCCATGATCACGGAGTCACACTAGAAAGTGTCAATTAAGAAAAAGGCTAGTGGTACGACGTGGTATCACTGGAAAATGGCACATGCCATTTGGATTGCCTCCGCAAGATAGAGTACAAGGTGGTACACTATCTTACTAAAATGGCTCTAACTTTTCACCTGGGTGTTGGATTTGGGCGAATTTGGTATCGATGGAAATCTTACTCATTTTCCCACGCAATGAAAAACCAAAATCTTTAAAATTACATATGTATAAAAGTGTATTCATATTTAAAGAAAGTTTTTAACATGCTAGGGATGAATTTTAAGCTAATAAAAGCACAGGGTGTTACATGTTACTTGCTTGCTAGATGTTGAGAATGGACTTAAATACGCATGAAGTGTAAAAGAATTGGACTTTGGCATGGATCTGTCATGCAAAACATAGATTTGGTGTGATAGTGACTGAAATCCAAGGAATACTCTAGAGTAAGAAGGGATCACTATCTCATCACAATTCTTAATGACATGTATCAAAATCTAATTCCCAAACTTGATTTGGTTCTGCACTCCACCATCTCCCCCTTAGGTCAAAAATGATATTCTAAGCTTATGGATCTACTCCATATCCTTGAGACTGAGGCATAATTTCTTTATTCCAATGTCTACACATAAATGCTAAACCCACAAGAATAAACTATATTTCGAACTTATTGACTTCATTCTTGAACAACCTTTTTCATATATCATCCTTAACTTCCTAGCTTTAATAATCATAATCAAAGACTTACAATATCATTAGCAAACATATCTACCTCACTAAACACATAATCATACCCTACCAAGATCACACTTCTATACTTATATTTTTTTCCCAAATCATAAAAAACAAAATCATACTTAAAAGACTCAATGCCATCTATCCATAACTTCTCAACTAAGCTAATAAGAACACCATATACTATATAACAAGCCTTTTTCCACTTAGAAACTCAAGGGTAATACTAACCACACTTCACACTTTATAACCTTAGAGTATAATGCAACCCCATATCACCTTGGGCACACCTCTACATCATACTTGCAACATTATACCTAATCTCAAATCAATAAAGTTAAATTCTTTCATTCACTATTTCAAGCCTATTAGTTTACCTCCATATAACTAGTATCACTAACCAAGCAATCATTACATCCAACTTGATGACCATTCACTATTCAAACTTACTGTTTAGTGCTAGGCATGATGAACAACACAACCTCACATACTATTCTTGCTTGAAAGCTATAAAACAAGAAATCAAGAAACACTAGTCCACTAAAGCCTCATAATAACAATATTTGATAATAATCACATGGTATATCTTTATATAATACATTAGCACCTCCTCCTTCTACACATTATGACTATTTACCTATCTATCCACCTAAATTAATTTTATAGATCCATAAGTTTAAACTAAACTCATTTTTTTGCCACTTCAAGGGAAGCCTAAATTAATAATACTCAACCACCCCATACTATCATTAATAACTTATACTTTTCTAACACAATAAATACCATCAATAACACCTTTTATACTTCGAACAAACAACAATTCACCTTTACTAGTAACTCCTTCTCTGCCTTTTACCAAGATACCTGTACCACCTTTATTACCCCTAAACTAATGCACAAGGACATATCACCTCACTTCTAACTCAATCATATGAAAAATTTCATCTATATACATTCAATAAATCTCCATCACCACCTTTATTGTCACAATACTTATATGCCCACACTTCTAATTATAAGAAGATTCTACTATTTATAAATCATAACACTTTAGGTTTTCAATATCCCTTGAACGCAAACTCTATTTAATAATCTTAGTTCATACTATCTCCTTTTATGAGTACTATCTGTATTGAAGGGTTAATGATGAATATGAATACATATCATACTCTGTCTTAACTGAAGGACTCATGGGGATGAGGAAATAACTTTTAACTTGAGAATCTTATATCATACTAACAAGCTCCTCTCAAGCCCCTTATGTGACTTCTAAAGTTACTAATAGAAATCTGAGAGCATCATCTAGGGAGGAATTGGAACTTGCTAATCATGTTATATCAAGATTATAGCATAGATGGAGAAGTATGGATAACAAATGAATCGACAAAAGTTTTTGAAGGAACAACTTTACTGCACAATCTAGACTATTAAAAAAAAACTTTTCTTAAATGCCCTGTAGCCTCTCGAAGAAAAGTAAAGACATCTCCATACCACTCCGTAAGACTCTACTAGACACGAGTTCTTAAACACCCTAGGACACTTGAACTCTATGATCTGATACCAAGTTTGTAACGACCCAAGATTACCCTTAGTCGTTACATAGTTCTTAGGACCACAAGTGAGCCTAAGATAACCCTTTATTGGCTTAACTCATGAGCCATTAAAGTAAATACATAAGTCTAAGAGAATAATGCAAAAAATAAATCTTTTTTGAATATGATTCATAGAAAACTATATTGAAATAGTTACAACTCTAATAATATATAAAAAGACTGGAATCAAATATATCAACTCTACTGACTGTCTACGAAGCCTCTATTAATGTTGACTATAGATAGCTGGGGTGGTACTCCACCTACCACTAAAGTACATAAATAACATCTAACAAAAGTCCCCAAAATAGGAGGACTCATCCCCTGCTGGCTGGAATCTGCAACTATCTGATTATAATGTGCATGCTACAACTGGTACCTATATTATTAAATAATATAGCACATAGATGTATATATAAATCAGTACTTTTGGAATGTATTGAGCATGTGGGGGTGAATGCATAAGTAAAACAATAATGCACTATTCATACAAACTGTCAAAACTACAGGCTAAGTGTAAGTGACTCACCTTGGCTTGAGTAATCAAAAGTGTAAAATCATAAATCATGAGAAGTAAAGCATAAAGGTAACCCTGCGAGCCACAACACTTAGTTCTAAAAAGCTATAGTCTTATTCTATTTTCAAATCATTTTGGCTAAGTGTAAAAAAAGGACCCACCTTTATCATATGAAAACTAAAAGTTGAAATCTGATAACTGGAGTCTTATGCAACACAATATCTAAGTAAATTTGTTAGCCTTTACACTTAGTTTCTAAAAACTATTTTGTTATTCTTTTTCTATTAGGACTTAAAGTTTAGGAACTTAGGGAGGTTCTTCTAACCGACATAAATCATGTAAGCTGTCATGGAGTCCAACAACTTACCCATATTGGGGAGAGCTATTCTACCCTTGCTATTAGAATAGAACCTCATCTTAAGTAATCACTATCTTAGCCCACTATGAGAAAATCTTAAACCTCTGGTAGAGCGTAGTTCTAGGGTATGATACCTTTGAAAAATCACACCCAACTTGGCTCTTAATACTACTTCCATACTTATCGCTCAGAACTTTAGGAAATCCACCTTAAAATAGCACAAGGGTTTATTATAGAACCAATTATGCTTCTTTTTCTTTAAATCATGATCAAGATGAACAATGTGGATTCCTTATCTCAGCTTAGGATTAAAAGATTAATTTTTTTCTTAAATTGTTGTAAACAACTCATAAAAGAGGCTTAAAAACATAATTTTCTTGAATTATCAATACTTAGACTTAGAGTGTAAAAACCCATGCTTTCAACTCATGTAAGTTCAAAGTAAAACATCATGCTTAATATACTTCTTGAAATACTTCAACAATATCAAAAGTAATTAAATCAAACTCACAATATTATGCTTAAAAACTTAATTAGAAATCTGTAAAATCATATCATACGCATAAAGATATGAAAAATAGACATGCAATTAAATATTTAAGTCACTTATAACATCATAATCTTCAAACAATGATAATTGGGTACGAATCCTAATTTCCAAACTATGAAATCTTAAATAAATATCAAGTTATGGGCATAAGTATGAATGGGTATCGAAGTTCATAAACCCCACATACCTTAATGACGATAAAATTATGAAAAGATTGGACCTTTAAGCTTGATTGAAAGAATTCTTGTAGAGAACTTTGAATTTGGAGCTTAACTTCTTCATTATTGAGAGATGACAGTTGAATTTTGTTCTTAGAAAGAGGGAAAGGGTTTTGGATCATATCTTAACTGATTTAGGGCTTAGGGATTGTGAATAATGCATTAAAAAAACCCTTATAATAATTAGGAGTGATGAAGGACGATTTAGGGATGTGAAATAACTTTAATACCCTTGATATAAGTCAAAAAGAAGTATTTTTGGCACTTGGGAATAGCTTAGGTGTCGCCCAGTCAATCTCCTAAGATAGGCTTTATGTTTCATTGCCCATCGCCCAAGTTTGATTGGGCGTCGCATTGCCCATCGCACACCCTTATTAGCTCTCATGAAAATGGGCATAACTTTTCACTCATGTATTGGATTAAGGTGCAATTAGTATCGTTGGAAAGCTAATAAAATTATATAAAATTTGGTAGGTCTTGAGATGAAAAATTTTACATACATCAAAAGTTATACACTTTTAAAATTGATACTTGTAGAATCGAACACCAAACTTTGTATGAATCTAAGGTTCTTAGCTTAATTGGCTCTAAGTGACTTCTATGAAAATTATTCACCTACTATACACTAAAAAAGTAGGATAATTATCATGAAACTTATATTCACATAGGAATCATTTGTATTATGTCTTATACGCATAAGAATAATGGTTAGAATTCTAGCACAAAAATATGGAATATTATAATTATCCTAGAGTTCCACTGGTTACCTCTAGTCCTTCTTAAGTTGATGTGATGAATGTTATATTTCATCAGTTGATCATATAATTGCTCAGTTGGTAGCTTTTCAGGCTTATCTTGGTATATTTTCTACTCTATATTCTAGTCTACAAAGGTTGGCTAGTTCATAAGGTTGAGCCCTATAACATTTACTGGTGTTAAGGCAAAGGAATATCCTTAGGGTTTTCTGGATGAGATAGAAAAGAGATTTTGTGCTATGCATGCCATGAATATAGAGGGTGTGGACTTAGCAGCCTATCAGTTGAAGAATGTAGAATACAAATAGTATGAGGAACATGATCAGGCAAGGGGTTATGATGATGAGTCATCTCTATGGGAGAATTTTTCTAATGTATTTTTGGATAATTCTTTCCTTAGGAGTTAAGAGAGGATAAGGCAGAAGATTTTTTTAATTTGAAGCAAAGAAATATTTCAGTTAATGAGTATGCCTTGAAATTTCACTAGTTATATCGGTATGCTTAAAAGATGGTGTCTGATATGAGGTCCCAGATGAGGAAGTTCACTTCGGGACAATCTCGTGAGTTGATCCTTGAAAGTATGGCTACCTTGATAATCAAGGACATAGATATTTGTAGGTTGGTTATTTACATGCAGTAGCTAGAGAAAGAAAAGAGGAAGCAGGCTGAGTTATGTGAGAGAAAATAAAAGAAGTTTAGATTATTTGAGAAGGGTAACAACAAAGTGGCAGAGATGGCGGTAAGTGGCCTAAGAAGAAGCGGGGCAACTTCAGGTCTTACTCGATGACTAGTGTCCTTACCTAAAGTAGTTGGGTGATAGACGATTCTGAGGTGGCGATAACTTTAGGGAACAGGGTGCCCAATCTCTATCTAGTGGTGCTTAATTAGCTCCATCATGTTCTCTTTGTAAGTTTTATGGTTGCCTGCATCAGGGTTTTCATGATGAGGGAAGGGATATGTGCTTTAGTTATGGTCAGCTAGGGCATATGCTTAGAAACTGTCCTATTGGTAATGTTTCTTTGGGGGAAAACAAGGTTCTGGTTGCTTTGTCTTTAGATCCAGTACAAAAGGATGCATTACCTAGTTTCAGCACTAATTAGAATCATCTTTATACTCTCACTACCCGGTAAGAGTATGAGGCATCAACTAATGTCGTGGATGGTATGTTAAAACTCTTTTCTCGTGATGTGTATTATTTACTAGATATGGGGTCTTCTCTCTCTTATGTGACCATATTTATGGATGTGCATTTTGGTTTTAGTTCAGAGTATATTTTGGACCCTTTATCTGTTTCTACCCTGGTGGGTGACTTTATGATTACTAAAAGAGTCTATATGGGGTGTGTGGTATCTGTTGGTAGTAAGAAAAATTTGGTGGATTTGTATGAGTTAGATATGGTGGATTTTGATGTTATTCTAGGGATGGATTGGTTGCACTCGTGCTATGTGTCCTTAGATTTTTGGACACGTAGGGTTATATTTAAATTTCCTAATAAGCCAGTTATTGAGTGGAAGGGTAGTTCCCTAGATCTTAAGGGGAATTTATATCATATCTTAGAGCTCAGAGATTAATCTCTATCACCTAGTTTGAGTTAAGGATTCTAACTCAAATGGTCCTTTTTTGCATTCTGTTCGGTGGTAAATAAATTTCCTAAAGTCTTTCCCTGATGACCGTTTTGGTGTTTCTCTTGATAGGGAGGTTGAGTTTGAGATTGATCTTGTTTTGAACACTCGTCCAATTTCTATTCCCCCATATAGAATGGCTCTAGATAAGTTAAGGGTGCTTAAAGAACAACTCAAGGATATTTTAGATAAAGGTTTCATCCATCCTAGTGTGTCCCAGTAGGGTGCACCAATTTTATTCGTGTGTAAAAAGAATGGTTACCTTTGGATGTGCATTGATTATCGGCAGTTGAATAAGGTAATGATAAGGAATAAGTATCCTCTTCCAAGGATAAATAATTTATTAGATTAGTTATAGTGTGCTAAGTTCTTCTCCAAGATTGATCTTCGATCCACGTATCATCAGTTAAAGATTAGAGGAGAGGATATCCCTAAGATAGCTTTCCATACCCAGTATAGTCATTTTGAGTTTCTGGTTATGTCCTTCTGGTTGACCAATACCACGACGGTATTTATGGATTTGATAAATATGGTCTTTTGTTAGTTTCTATATCTATTTCTCATTGTTTTTATAGATGACATTGCGGCATATTCTAAGATCAAGGTGGATCATGCAAATCACCTCCGCATTGTGTTGCTGACCTTGAAAGAGCAACTATTGTATGCCAAATTTTCTAAGTTTGAATTTTGGTTAAACGTTGTCACTTTTTTGGGTCTTATCATTTCTAGTGAAGGGATCATGGTGGATCCACAAAAGGTTATTATGTTTAAGAGGGGGACTAGGCCCATATCTCCAACTAATATTTGAGCTTCTTTCTGTTGCTGGTTATTATAGGAGGTTTTTGGAATATTTTTTGACTATAGGCTCCTCGTTGATTAAGTTGACTTAGAAAAAGGTAAAGTTCTTATGATCTGATGCTTGTGAGGGTAGTTTTGATAAGTTAAAGTATAAGCTAACTTTAGCTCCGATCTTGACTTTGCCTAAAGGAACAAATGGGTTTGTGGTCTATTGTGACGTGTCTTGGGTTGTCTAGGGATATGTGTTGATGCAGCATGGTAAGGTAATATCTGATGCCTCTAGACAGTTGAAGGTGCATGAGAGGAATTGTCCTACTCTTGATTTGAAGTTGTTAGTAGTGGTTTTTTCATTTAAAATCTAGTTTTACTATTCATATGGGGTGCATGTGGATATCTTTTCTGATCATAAGAGACTAAAGTATGAGTTTACTCAGAAAGTGCTTAACCTTGGGCAAAGGAGATGGTTTGAGTTCTCAAGTATTATGACATAATTCTTTACTACCATCTAGGTAAAGCTAATATGGTTGTTGATGCTTTTAGCAGGTTGTTCATGGGGAGTTTAGCTCATGTCTATAAGGAGAAACGAGAGTTGGTAAAGGATATTCACTGCTTGGCTAACCTTAGGGTTTATCTCTTAGACTCTGAGGATGGTGGTGTGTTCGTTCATAAAGTGGCACAGTTGTCTCTTGGTACTAAAATCAAGGAGAAACAAATGTTAGATCCTATCTTGATGAGGATCAAGGGTGATGTAGGCGGGAAGAAGGTGATGGCATTTGAGATTAGTGGTGATGGTACTTTTTGGTACAAAGAAAGGTTATGTGTTCCCAATGTTTATGGTTTATGTGAAAAGGTCTATCTTGGCTGACATGCATGAGTCACGCTATGCTGTTTATCTCGGTTCGATGAAAATGTATCAGGAACTTAAGGAGAGGTATTGGGGGAATATTAAGAAGAGAGATATGACTAACTTTATGGACAAATGCATGGTGTGCCAACCAATGAAAGTTGAGCACATGAGGCCTAGAGGATCGAATCAAGAGATTGAGTTACCTGAATGAAAACTTGAGGTAATCAACTTGGATCTCTTTACCGGCCTTCCTTGCTCTCGAAATCATTTTAATTCAGTTTGGGTCATCATGGATAGGATTATAAAGTCATCTCACTTTTATTAGTAAGGACTAACTTCTCGGCTGAGGACTATGCAAAGGTGTATCTTCATGAGATTGTGAAGTTGCATGGGCTGCCTATTTCTATCATCTCACATCGTGGTACACAGTTTACATCTCACTTTTGGTGGCCATTCCAAAGAGTTTTGGGGGCTAAGGTTAGTCTTAGTACTGCTTTACACCTGCATTTGGATGGGCAAGCAAAAAGGACTATTCTAACATTAGAGGATATGCTTCGTGCTTATGTGATTAACTATGGTTGTAGTTGGTTTGAGAACTTACCTCTTGTGGAGTTTTCTTCTAACAATAGTTACCACTCTAGCATTGGGATGGATTCTTTCGAGGCCTTGTATGGTAGAAGGTATAGGTCTCATATTGGGTAGTTCTAGGTCAGTGAGGCGGCTTGGCCTGAATTTAGTTAACCAAGCCATGAAAAAGGTGAAGGTGATTCGGGATAGGATTAAGGCCGCCCAAAGTTGCCAAAAGTCACCAAAAGTCCTATGCGGATGTGAGGCTAAGAGAGTTAGAGTTTGAGATTGGGGATAGGGTGTTCTTAAAAGTGTCTCCCATGAAGAGAGTAATACAGTTTGGTAAGAAGCAGAAGCTCAGTCCTTGGTATGTTAGTCTTTACTTGGTATTGAGAAGGGTTGGTAAGGATATATATATGAGTTGGAGTTGCCTTTTAGTTTGAGCTCGATTAACCCAATATTCCATGATTTTATATTGTGGAAGTATATGGGTTATCCATCTTAAATCGTGCCTATTAAGGATATTGGTATTTCGGATTCCTTGTCTTATGAGGAGGTCCCATTTGAGATCTTGGATCGACAGGTTCATTGGTTGCAGACTAAGCATGTATCTTTGATTAAGGTTCTATGGAGAAACCATAAAGTTGAAGAGGCTTTATTTCATGTCCTTGTTTTCTAACTTGGTTAAATGTTAGTTGGTGTGTAATAATGTATTAACTCGTGCTTGTACTTATCTTACCCATCATTCAAGAACGAATGATCCAAGTGGGGGAGAATTAACACACCCTGGGGTTTGATCCTTAGAAAATTTCTTGAGTTTGAGCTTCTATACATTATATAATTGGGGGTACTTACGTATGATAAGGTATGGATTAGGGCCCTCGACTAATATGTTAATCAGTGTGGATTGGTTGGTTTCTGTCCAAGGTATGAATGGACATCATACTAGTCATATGTTAGGGTACTAGAAGTACAGTTCCAATCATATGATGTCCTATGTCTAGCCTAGGTGATTCTATTCTGCCTAAGGTACGATTCTAGGGTACTTGTTGTATGCTTAGGTACGAGTTGGACTTTATGGTTTTATGTTGGTAAGTGTTGGAGATCAAGTGGATGCCTAGGGTACAAGTGGTGGGTATAACTCATATGTTAGGGTATGGTTTGGGGGGAGGGTATAGTCGTACCTTCTCACGGGAATTCATACAGTTTAAGTTGGGGGTGTTCTGGACACTTCCCCTCTAAACCCACTATGATCCCATGACTTAAAACACTTTTGGGGCATCATTTACCCTATGATTCTAAATCAAAAACACTAGAAACACTCTCAAATCTCTCTCAAGCTCTTGGGTTAAGCAAAGGCTAGGGTTTTCTACAAGGTGTTCAATTAATGCTCTAAAGGGTGGTTCCTCTCCTTCTTCTTCATAATCTAAGGAATGTTACTCTTCCCCCATTGTTAGTTCAACTAAAGTCATGTTTTATGAATGGTTTTCATTGCATAATTGTGATATGGTTTTGGGTTTTGAATTATATGTTGGAGGTTTTGGTTACTAATGTTTGATTTATGTTTTCAAATGTTTTTACTTATGATTTTCATATTATAATGGTGGTTTCAACATGTGTTTCATGGGAATGGTCAATTGATACTTGATTTTAGTTTTTGAAACTATATTCCCTCAACATGTTTGTTAAAATGACCATGAGAATGATTTTATTACATAGTTGGACTTTCATTGAAAACATTGCATAATATAATATAGTAATGGAACCTAAATTGGCTAGATGTCTTTAATGGCTAAATGGTTAGGTCTTGGTGTCCATGATTTTGATTTAAAACCTTGTGGGGTACACAGGAATCCCCAAGTGAATATAATAATAGAACCTATAGTTTACATGAAAATCCCCTAAGTGATTGGCTATGGACATTGCCTGCAAGCTATAGTCGGTATGACGATACCACTTCATAATATCCTTGGTTATTAATACATAGAATTGGTGGTTTGTTTATGTGCTAAAGGTTTTAAGTGGGCAATAATTGCGGGTTGTGATAGCTAATCGTGAAGGTGTGAGTCAAATAAACGGATATTGGAAACTCATGTTTGCTGACATGAGAGTTGGTTATGGTGACCATATACTTGTGGGGTACACGGGAATTCCCTAAGTTATACTTGTATATATGTATCATAGATGGTGAAGGGTATGCGGGAATCCCTTTCCCCTATGGTATCTCCGGTTCATGTGGCTACACGCACTGGGGCCCATTTTGGGGGTAACACTAGACCCGTATAACCCGTGGGTGGTTCTAGGACGATTAAGCTACACAAATCTAGGTTAATGGTTTTAAATGCATGCTAAAACCGTTTTCCTTTCCCTACATGGATATATATATATATATATATATATGTATGTATGGATGTGAATGCATATGATTATTTACTTGGTTTTAAATGTTGGCATTATTTTATCCTTATCCTGAGTGCATGCTAGCTTTCACCCGCTAACCCATCTTTGGATGTTGTATCCCCATACGATGGTGGAATCGACCATACTACTCCTGCTCAGTGATTGGATTTGGGGACAACTTAGAGTTTGATTGAAGTGGTGAGCTTCCATACTCCGGAAGACTTCATTTCATATTATGGTCTTTTGTTCATACTTTACTTATTTCTTAGACTTTGGTTTTGGCTATGGTTGGAGACATATCTCGATAGAATGTTGTTTTGATTTTGGTTAGAGGCTTTGTGAGACTACTCTGGGTTGGTATTGGTAGTGTTGGTATTGGTGTCTGCCTTAGCATTGGTATTGGTATTTGGGCTAACAAAGTTAGACTATATTTGATTTATGATTGTTCCATTTTGTTTTATTATATAAGGTCGGAATTTACTCGATACATGGTGTAGGGCAGTTATGGCTGGGTAATGGGGTGGTCTCTAGTCTCGGTTGGGCTTGTGGGACCCAACACGACTAGACCTTAGTTTGGGTTGTGACAAAATTTCATCACCATCATCAATCCCTATCTATCAATTTGTACCCCGACCAACTCACCCATTATAACTAGCACCACTGCTAACTACCACTAACAAATAATCAACCTCCACACATTTTTAAACCATTACCTCTACCATCATTGTCATCCGTACCACTACCTCTATCACCATTTCAACCACTACCATCACTATAATCTATCTCTACTAACAACCATCTACACTATCATACTAACAACATCGCCAGCTACTACCAACACATAGTGAAACAACATGCTTTCATTTTTCAGCCGTCGCAATCAACACCTCATCAATAACTAGTATCAACCAACTTCACATCACAACCATCACCACCGCTATCAACCGCCACCATCATAACAATCACTATAATACCAACCATCTCTACCATCACAACTATTACCACTAACATTACTAGTCACTATCATCAATCATAACCACCACCAGTATAAACTATCTCCACTATCATTAACAACATAATTTTAATTTTGTTGTATTAAATTAAATATTTTTAATATATAATTAATTTTTTATTGAAATTATATTTTTTATTATACATATAAATAAATAAATTTTGTATATGTAGATGTTGAAAAACAAACAATCTTAATCATTAAGTTTTCAGATCTAGAGACAACATCTTAATCATTCAGATTGAACCATCTAAATCTTAATATAAACTTATAAAACCTAAGTTTTTAAAATATGTATATTTAGAAAACTAATCTTTTATCATAATTGTTTTTCATAAAAATAAATTTGGATAGTAACATTTGGTATTGCACCCGATGTTCACGCAAGAATGCACGATCGACAAGTAATAAATTGATAAGTAGAGTATCCTATCCAATAAAAATGTAATTACTAACTTCTCAAATAGATTACACATTAAGGATTTCAAGAGATTTAATTCAAATATTGAGGACTGAAACTAAAAAAGATGATCCAGATAATTCAGATATTCTATTCAAATACTAAGGACTAAAACTAAAAAAGATGATCTTGATAACCCATAAGAGAGATATATCCTAGACTTATAGGAAATTTTATTGAAGCTAATTACGTATCAACATTGGTTGGTTTATTAAAAATCTAGTTTATTACTCAAATGGTGATACTACTTTGTAGGTCATCCATGATAAACTAGATATTATGTGTACTTCCAAAATTCCTATTTCATCGTGGTTATATAAAAAATTAAGATCACAGTGATATCTCTTGTACTTGACTCAGAAAGATTAGCTAAGTAGAGGTGTCATGACCATAAACAGGGGTCGCATTAAAACCTATTACTCCCATTGTGATTTGTAAAACTAAACTCAACCCAAGATATAAATCCAATAGATAAGAAGCGGTAGAAAGTAAGGCTACAATAGAACACAAAAATATCACTATAGATTGATAAGGATATACAGTCAAAATAAAGATAACCCAAGTCTGGTGTTTACAACTCTAACTATCTAGTACAGAATACAAAAAGTGAGTCTCAACTATTTCAAAATGTGGAAAAGGGCATAAAAAAAGATATAGGAGATTATAATAGTCTCTGAAATCAGTAAAGACTATCTCAAATCTTCAAAAATGCTATTACTTAAAATCACAATCAATGCCTGGGGTTGTCGAGTAGTCACCTATACATAAGATGAGGGAAAGAAAATCAAGAAAAGTATATAACTACTTGTACTGAACAGAATAATCAATAGATCCTAATTCAAAGTGGTGGCGTGAAGACACTAACACTAATCATCCAAAACAACCACAACTTGCACTCAGGAAAGCCACCCTAGTATAATAAATATAGCATGCAACGATGGTCATATAGCAACCATCTCATAACAAAAAAAGGCCTCAAACTTTAATTCACAATATAATTTCATCAAATTCACATTATTTCATTTGAATTAGACATAGAATGTATGAATACAATGCAAATAGTATGTATACACTTGCCAAACATATTTCTAGGCCAGGATCCTCTCTCTCTCTCTATATATAGAGAGAGATTGTGTATAGGTGTGCACTCAGATCCTAATGAGATACAATATATAATATCTAGGTGTAATGATCCATTCCATTATTACTAAAACTATTGGATTCTAAGGGTACAACGGTATTGGAATTTTGTCAATATCCTAAATAAATTTAGAGTAGAGGTTTTAATGTTAAATAATGTTATTCCACTATAGGAGGAATTTATCGCAATAGCGGAGCCATGGTTGCAGCATGTACACTTCTATAATGTCACACCGAGAAATAAAAACAATCCACTAGAGTTTTTATTACCCTTATTCATTCAGTTATAAATCAGAATAAGGATTTATTCTAAAAACCCCTTAGGATTTCATCAATTCTATAGAGTAAGAGAAGAAGGGGCATGCTCGGATGAGGTAAAGCCCAATGCTTCCTTACAAATTTCTAGACAAAAATCACTAAAATAAAGCTAGAATTTTAAGTTCATTTCTTCATTAGCTGCTTGGTACCTAGGTAGGCTAGGTTAATTGAGTAGCAAAATATATGTTAATAAAGTTCACATAACATAAATTAATGAGAGATACCATATGTAGATCTATGGTTAGGATGTTTGGATGGATAAAACTAGTGGATTAAGATGAAAATTCTTGAATGTTTATTATGATTTATTGATGCTTCCCTATCATTCATTGTCCATAATTAATCAGTTAGTGAGTAAAAATATTTAGTTATGGTAGTTTGATATGGTTAAATCAATAGATGTTAGTTTGTTGGATGTGAACACTTTGTTCCTTACTTACTTGAGTGATGGTATGATTACAGGAGGAACTAGAGTTAAGATAAAAGTTGGAAGTCATGAAGGGTAGATTAGAAAGGTGGTGTGTGTGGATTCTAACTATTGGTAGTCCAAGGTTTATTCTAAAGTATTGTATGTGTTACTAGACCCCATATATTATTATTGATAGGAAAGGATAGTTGATGGTTGAATTGTAGTTAAGATTCAATTAATTATATGTGTGCATATTAACCACTTTCTTTTTAACTTGTTGCAATGGATGATATGTTTGTTAACTTGTTGGATAGTGTTACAAGTTGTTTAATCACCAAAAATGAGATTGTGTAAAATGAATTATTTTAACGTCCACATGTGTTTGTGTTAAATCATACTGTGATTGTACATATTGTGATATGGGTTTATATTGTGAAATAAACTGCAAGGTCATCATCACAAAATAGGTAGAATTTAGGGAGTGTAAGAGTGGGACATTGGACAAAGAATGGTATAACACTTGGTTTGGCATAGGGAAGATAGACACTAGATGGTTGGATTAAATGGTAAATAAACTGAACTCATCCCCTATAGGTCATGGCTAGTGGACATTTATCATATCCATAACATGTTTGTACATGGTATTGGTGAGTCTAATAATTGCTTAAGTGGACCTAGTCATAATGTTGTGTCATTGGATCCATTAGTGATCTCATTATTGATATACTTGGATTGAGTAATTAACTGTTGAAGTTCCATGAATAGGAAATTGTGGTTAGGTTGATGTTAAATACTATCAGAAGTGGTATCAACCTAATTGAATAATTTACTTATTTTATGCTTCCCTGTTTTACTCAACTTGTTTGTGTGAATGTAGCTATGGGTTAGTGATATAAGCTTGATATTTTGTTTTTTTTTTCATAATTGATTATTAATGTTATGTGAAGGTAAATAAGTGTGTTGTCCCTAATTGGTGGGTATCCTCACAAGTATGATTATGAGTGAGTTGGAGTTGATTGGTTACTAGTGCCTTGGGAATTTGCAGGGACTATGTGCTATTAGAGTCATGAATTGAATGAGTAATAAATGCGCAGCTAGAAGTGACAGGAAATGTTGAGTGGGAATAAATTAGATTTGAATGTTATTTGGTGGTTGACTTATAGGTTAGTATACATTGATT
>NC_061122.1:135092459-135135406 GCF_002878395.1 Capsicum annuum | reverse complement strand
TTTATTCTTCAACCTATGATCCCGTCGGTCAAGGATATCAACTAGAATTTCTTCGAAAGAGACACTATCCCTTACCTCCACACTCTCTAAGGGCATGAATGAAGTTGGGATGTTAATACATTTCTTTAGCAAAGAAACATGAAACACCAGATGCACTGATGCCAAATCTGCAGGAAACTCTAACTCATAAGATACCTTCCTAAAATGACTCATAATTCTATATGGTCCAACATAATGGGGACTGAGCTTCCTTTCTTTCCTAATCTCTTCATTACTTTCATAAGCAAAATTTTCAAATAAACCAAGTCCCCAACATCAAACTCAAGACCCTTTCTCCTTATATTTGCATAAGACTTCTTGACTTTAGGTTATCTTCAGCCTCTCTTAAATGAGCTAAACTTTCTTAATTACCTCAAACACCGAATCTGGCCCTATCAAAGCAGCCTCACCTAGTTCAAACCAACCAAAAGCAGACCTACATCTTCTCCTATAGAGAGCCTCAAACGAAGCCATCTGAATACTGGAGTGATAGTTGTTGTTGTAGGCAAACTCAATCAAAGGTAAGTGGTCATCCCAACTACTCTTAAAGTCAATAACATAGGCCCTCAACATGTCCTCTAAAGTCTGAATGGTCCATTCTGCCTGACTATCTATCTGAGAATGAAAAGTTGTACTGAGATATACTTGGTTACCAAGGCCATTCTGAAAAGTCTTCCAAAAGTGAGACGTAAACTGAGTACCTCTATCCAAAATGATAGACAACAAAGCTCTATGAAAATTCACCAACTTCCTAAGATAGAGTCTAACATAATCCTCAGCAAAAACTCAAGTATGAACTGGAAAGAAATGAGTGGATTTGGTCATTCTATCTATAATGACCCATATCGAATCATGCTGAAGACACGTGCGAGGTAATCCTATCACAAAATCCATGTTTACCGTCTCCCACCTCCATATGGGGATGCTAAACTCCTCAAGTGTACCACTAGGCCTATGGTATATAACCTTAACCTACTGGCAGTTTAAACACTTAGCCACAAACTCTGCAATAGTTTTCTTCATGCCACTCCACCAATAGATCTCCCGTAAATCATGATACATCTTAGTGGCCACTGGGTGAATAGAATATCGTGCACCATGTACTTCAGCTAGCACTCGCAGTCTCAGATCATCAATATACGGAACACATATTCTTCCTTGACAATGAATCACACCATCTCCCCCTTGGGAGAAAATTTTCCCTTCCTGATCTCTAACTGCCTCCTTCAACTTGACCAACATAGGATCCCTATCTTGTTTTTGTTTTACTTCGGTAACTAGTGAACATTCTGAACCATTTTGAATCCATATACTACCTTCAGCTGAATCAAACAACCAAACCCCTAACCTAGTAAGTTGGAGAACCTCATGGATTTAAATCCTTCTTATCATCCTCTACATAAGCAACACTACCCATACATAATATACTAAGGGCATCCGCCACTACATTTTCCTTTCCTGGATGGTACAACATACTCATATCATAGTCTTTCAATAATTCAAGCCTCCTTCCCTAACAAAGATTCAGGTCTTTCTGTGTAAACACATACTGCAAACTCTTGTGATCCATGAACACATCAACATGAACCCTATAAAGGTAAATGCCTCCAAATCTATAAGGCAAAGACAAAAACTGCCAACTCAAGATCATGGATTGGATAATTTTTCTCATGGGGCTTAAGCTGTCTAGAGGCGTAGGCTATGACCTTACCTTTCTGAATTAGTACACAACCAAGATCAACTCTAGAAAAATCACAATACACTATAAATCCATCTGTGCCATCTGGCAAAGTCAAGACTGGAGCAAAAGTGAGTCGAGCCTTCAACTCCTAAAATCTCTTTTCGCAGGAATTTAACCACTGAAATTTGATTTTCTTTTAGGTTAGTCTAGATATGGAAGAAGAAATAAAAGAAAACCCTTTGACCAACCGTCCGAAATAGCCATCTAAACCCAAGAAACTCATAATGTCGGATGGAAAGATGGTTCTAGGACAATTTCTCACTACTTCATTCTTTTGAAGATCAACTCGAATGCCATCACCAAAAACTATGTGATAGAGTAAATCTACTGATCTCAACCAAAATTCATACTTACTAAACTTAGTGAATAACTGATAATCTCTAAGGGTCTGAAACACAACTCTTAGATGATCTGCATAATCATTCTTACTACGGGAATATACAAGGATGTCATCAAGGAAGACTATGACAAGTATGTTGAAATACTGCTTGAACACCCTGTTCATCAAGTCCATGAAATCTGTAAGGGCATTTGTTAGACCAAAAGATATAACTAGGAATTTGAAGTGACCATACCAAGTTCTGAAGGTTGTCTTTGGAATGTCACATTCTTTGACTCTAAGATGATAATAGCGGAATTTGAGGTCTATCTTAGAGAAATAGCTTGCACCCTGAAGTTGGTCAAATAAGTCATCAATACTAGGGAGAGGATATTTATTCTTGATTGTGACATTGTTCAACTAACGATAGTCGATGCACATTTTGAGAGAATCAGCTTTATTGCACATAAAAAGGACTAGTGTCACGACTCGAACTAGGCCCTACTCGTGATAAGCATCCCCACACGTGAAGGCCCGAGGGCCCCTTTTTGTTAGCAGGCAATTACGTACACGTTCAAATAACCATAAAAGAAAATACGAAAATGGATTCATGCGGAAACATGGTCGACAACATCATATAACTGAAAAGTTCAAAAGAGTTCAATAAAATTTTCAATATCCTCTAATATTTGTCTGCAAAATCTCTAATAAAACAAAACCATTCATCCCAACTAAATACTGGGACAAGGACCCCAGTGGACTCAAATCAAAATAAATAACAAATGTCTGAAGGAGGACAGGTCTTTCGGAGTAAAGAAGGCTCACCAACTGCACAGTTTTATCTGATGACTCTACGACATAGCAGGATCTCTAGACTGAGCCTCAGACCCTGAAATATAGGGGGTAAATACAATTTTACTGGTACGCAAAGTGATCCAAAAACAAAATACAACTTTTATGTAACATAAGTGAGAGCTATTATAAAACACGTCAACCCAAAATCATTTGAAACATAGGCATTGCATAATTATTTTTCAACAATAATGCAGTACTAATAAGATATATGGTACACCCTATAATTCCATATTTTCACCGACTGCCACATCTAAGTAAATATGTCGTGGTTGGGCTTAAGATCACAAAGCAGGGCTTCTAACCATAGGTCCCGAAATGGGATGACATAGTGTTAGGAGTCCCAGATCACATAGCAGGGTACCAAGTTCTCATGGCGGCAATTCATGGTTTCCAGCATAGAGTCATCTGACTCGTGCTTTCTTCGAGTAACCATCTAACTCACATCAATCAAGTTTTAAGTTTAATATAAGAAAAAAAAACATATGTCATGCTTACAACATTCTTTTTTTCTTTTCATTTGTGGCAATTCCTCCATATGGTATCGCCATACCCTGACTTGCAAGTCATCAGTACCTCCTCAATTCTTAAAACCACTTATGCAAACCATAACATGAATACCAACAAGATTTCCATGTAACAAACACATGCATAATGATTCCCAACACGTCATAGTCAAGAAACTTCATCATTTATAAAGTAATACCACAGTAGTTATAAAAGTCATGCTCTCAGTAGTTTAACACTAGGATCATGTAGAATACATAAATATCATCATGGGGAATAGAGAATTCACAATTCATGTTCATAACCCTCTTTCAATTCAAATCACATAGCTACAATTTTAGCAATTAAGATGTATATGCAACAACCCCATGATCTTTCAGTATTCTTTTCAAAACCATTTCACAATACATGTTTTTTATGCTAGAAACGAAACCCCACTTATGAATGCAAATGTAACTAAATAATTAAAATATATCTTGATTAAATTCATATCAAGATCATCCCCATGAGATTTAGGACAACCCCATGTACCTTATTTGTTAAGTAGAGAGAGAAAACCCCAAATCTTAATTGAGTATTTGGAGTTCTTGACATAGAGGATAAACTTTGATCTCTTGGGAATGGATTAGGGTTTTGATATTAAGAGGATAAGGGAATTTTTTGATGAATTATGCTCTTCTTACATTAAAAATTGTGTTATAACTAAGTTATGATGGGAAAAATAGACTAAAATACCCCTCCTAACCCAGAAAAATTAAAATAAAAATATGAACTGGTACTCAACATGTTACTCGATGTGATGCATTAAGATCGCGTCGTCCACTGTTTCACCGATGCTATCATCAATGCGACGCATTGACATTATATCGGTTTACTTCTTTACCAACGCGATACTTGACGTGGTATGCCAACTTCGCGTTAGGCCACTGTCTTCAAAATCCAAACATTCCTCTAACGATGCTCGAAAATTCCAAAACTTATCTGAGACATTCTCTTCACTTCTCCGAGCATGAATCAAATCAAAAATTCATACCTCTAGGTTGGAAAAATTGATTTAAAAATCACACAAGTTTAAAAGTTTAAAATATGGCTAAGTCATTTTTTATTCTTAGGGAATTTTTCCGCTGACATACCCTTATGCATGCTACAAAGTAAGGTATTAACTCGAGGATATCACGGGGTGTTACATTATTCCCCCTTGGGATCATCCGTCCTCGAATGATGGTTCAGAACACAAGAAAACATGATTTCAAGCATACTAGGGAAAAGATAAAGAGAATAGGCTATAAATCATACCACTTAAGTCATCATTAATAGTCTCAAAGAAAGTTGGGTATCTGATCCGCATAGCTTCTTCTAATTGCCAAGTGGCTTCCTCAGCTTTTTGATTCCTCTAAAGTACCTTAACCAAAGCTACTTCCCTACTCCTTAGCTTCTAAAATTGGTGGTCCAAGATAGCTGTAGGTTCTTCCTCATATGATAAGGAGTCTATCACCTTGATCTCTTCTACTGGCAACACTAGGGAATGATCTCCAATGCACTTTTTCAACATGGACACGTTGAATACTGGATGAACGAAACCCAGACTTGCAAGCAATTCAAACTCATAAGGGACTCCCCCTATCCTTCTCACAATTTGATATGGTCCTATATAGTGAGGACTCAGTTTACCTTTCTTCCCGAATCGCATGACTCCCTTCAAAGGGAAAACTTTTAGAAACACCCAATCACCAATCTCAAAATCCAAATCCCTTCTTCTAACATCGGTGTAGGGCTTCTAATGACTCTGAGCTATCTTGAGTTATTCTCTAATGAGTTTCACCTTCTCTATTGCTTGGAGAACAAGATTAGGCCTAAACAACCGTGTCTCACCTACTTTATACCACCTAATTGGTGATTTACATCTTCTCTTATAAAGTGCCTCAAAAGGTGCCATTTTAATGCTAGCATGGTAACTATTATTGTAGGCAAACTCTATCAATGGCAAGTGATCCACCCAACTACCTTTGAAATCGATACAAACACCCAACATATCCTCAAGGGCCTGAATAGTGCATTCAACTTGCCCCTCTATCTGAGGGTGGAATGCAGTACTCAGGTTCACTTGGGTACCTAAACCCATCTAAAAAAATCTCCAAAACTACGAAGAGAATTGCGTACCTCAATCGGATATAATGGATACAAGTGCCCCACGCAATTGGACTATCTCCTCTGTGTATAGCTTGGCATTTTCATCTCCCGAATAGTTAGTCCTCATAGGCAAAAAGTTAGTTGACTTGGTCAGCCGATCCACAATTACCCAAATGAAATCATATTGGTTTCGGGACCTTGGAAGACCCATGATTAAATCCATGTTGACCATCTCCCACTTCCACATAGGCAAAGCTATCTCTTGGGAAGTACCACCTGGTCTCAAATGTTCCACTTTAACTTACTAGCAATTCAAATACTTGGAAATAAAATCAACCACATCATGCTTCATGTTATTCCACCAATATATAGCCTTAAGATCATGGTACATTTTTGTAGATCCTGGGTGAACAAAGTACCTTGAAGTGTGGGCCTCATCAAGAATTCTTTTCTGCAAATTATCTACATCTAGCACACATAATCTACCCTGATATCTCAAAATCCCAACACCTCCAATTTCAAAAGACATCACCTTCTGTTGACCCACCTCTTTCTTGATCTGTATCAAGATGGGATTTTTAACCTATTTTTCCTTCACTTCAACACATAAGGAGGATTTAGCTATATCACGCACAATTACCCCTCCATTTTTGGAATCCAGAAGCCGCACCCTTAGATTTGCAAGCTGATGAATATCTTTCACCATCTCTCTTTTTCCTTCCTCAACATAAGAAAGACTGCCCATAGACAATCTGTTGAGGCCGTCGGTCACCACATTCTCCTTGCACAGATGATAGTGCAGGATCATGTCGTAATCCTTCAACAGTTCCAACCAATGCCTTTGCCTAAGATTCAACTCTTTCTATGAAAAGACACACTATAAAGTTTTATGGTCAGTGAAAATATTAACATGTATTCCATATAGATAATGCCGCTAGATTTTAAGTGCAAACACCAAGCCACTAACACCAAGTCATGGGTGGGGTAATTTCGCTCATACACCTTCAACGGCCTAGGTGCATAAGCCACCACCTTACCATGCTGCATTAATACACACCCAAGTCCCACATGGGACACATCATAGTACACCACAAAACCCTTTATGCCCTTAGGAAGTGTCAGAAATAGGTGAAGTAGTCATGTTGTCCTTCATTTTTTCAAAGCTATTCTCACAAGAGTCAGACCCCACAAATTTCACCTTTTTCTGAGTCAACCTGGTAAGTGGAGCATCTATGGAAGAAAATCTCTCTATGAACCTTCTATAATACCCCGCCAAACCTTTTCACTGCCTTAATCTTTAGGGATCAACCTTAATTCCCTCACTAGATACAATATGTCCCAAGAAAGCAATAGTATCAAGCTAGAATTCACACTTGGAAACTTTTCCATACAATCTATGATCTTTGAGGGTCTGAAGTATAATTCGGAGGTGATTGACATGATCTTCCTTACTCTTAGAATAAATCAAGATGTCGTCGATGAAAACTATGACAAACAGATACATAAACTAATGGAACAGCCTATTCATTAGATCTATGAAAGCTCCAGGGGCGTTAGTCAATCCAAAGGACATGATTACGAACTCATAATGGCCATATCAGGTTCAGAAAGCTATGTTAGGAATATCAGCCTCCCTAACCTTCAACTGTTGGTACCCCTAACAAAGGTCTATCTTTTAAAAACACTTAGCACCCTGAAGTTTGTCAAAGAGGTCATCAATTCTAAGGAAGGGATATTTATTTTTGACAGTGACCTTTTTCAACTGGCGATAGTCTATACATATACGGAGGGAACCATCTTTTTTATGCACAAAGAGTACAGGTGCACCCCAGGGAGACACACTAGGACGGATAAATTCTTTATTAAGAAGATCTGCCAGTTGCTCTTTCAACACTTTCAACTTGGTAGGAGCCATTCTGTATAGCAGAATAGAAATGGGACGGGTGTCCAACAATAAATCAATGCCAACATCTATCTCTCTATCAGGTGGCATCCCTAGGAGATCATCGGGAAAGACTTCTGGGAACTCATTAACCACAGGGACAGACTGAAGAGAAGGAATTTCAATATTAGAATATTTTACCCAAATAAGATAATACAAACAACCCTTAAACATAAGTTTGCAGGCTCTGGCGTAAGAGATAAATTTTCTTCTAGGTGATAAAGAATGCCTCTCCCATTCTATCATCGGTTCATTTGGACAAGAGAAATTAACCTTTAGGGTTCTACAGTCTAGCGTGGCATAACATGCATAGAGCCAGTCCAATCCTAGAATAGCATCAAAATCAACCATATCAAGCTCTATGAGGTCTGCCACGGTATCATGGCCAAAAATAGACACAACACAATTTTTATATATCCACTTAGCTACAACAAAATCACCTATAGGAGTGGAAATAGAGAAAGGTTCTGCAATAACTTTCAGCTCAAACCCAAAACCAACAGCCACACAGGGGGTCACATAAGACAAGGTAAACCCGGGATCAAGTAACACATATACATCATGGGAAAAGATTCGTAACATACCCGTGACTACATCTGGTGAGGCTTCTACCTCCTGGAGGTTGGACATAGAATACAGACGATTACGACCACTCCCAATAGCTAAAGTAGTTCCCTTAGAAGGAGGAGCTGTGGAGGCGGCTTGGGACTTAGCCCCTCTGCAATACCTTGGATGGGGGAAATAATTTGGTGTGCTGCGTCACGCTCTCCTGGGAATGAGTGTCCTATATCCTCAATCCACTATTAGCCTGAGGATTAAAGGGACCCTGAGCACATAGAGGTCTGAGTGCGGGGCTGCTAGCAGCAGGCTGAACATTATTACAGAACTTATTCTTTAGCCACCTGTCACCCCGATTCCCATCATGATGTTGACTGTAGTTCTAGTCTGTTGTTCTGGACCTCTTGGCCTGTCTATCCTTCTCTCTTGATTCAGCAACCCTTTTTTTCTGTTCCTCTACCTGCTGCATATGAACTGACAGTCTGGAGAAGTCCATATCCCTATTCAACATTGCCCCCTTGTATTCTAACACCAAGTCATCCAAAAAACCGGATGCAAATTTCCTCATACGGGCCCTTATGTTTCCAGCCAACTTAGGAGCATAATGGGCTAGTTGATTGAATTTCAGTGTGTACTTCTTGACACTTAGTTTTCCTTGCTTTAGGTTCGTAAACTCTTCATCCTTGGAATCCCTCAACTCTTGAGGAAAGAATCAGTATAGAAAGTCTTCCACAAATTTGCCCCACACTGAAGGCTCAGGATTTTCACCCTTCAAATCTTTCTACTCATTGTACCACTAATTTACTACCTCCTTAAACTGATAAGCTGCTAGCTCAACCCCTTCCACTTTATCCACATACATTACGCTAAAAATCTTCTCCATCTCATCCATAAACTCTTATAAATCCTCCTCTACCTTTGTACCCGTAAACTTAGGCAGGTTCAGCCTCATAAACTGACTCAACCTAGTAGTCTCAGATGCACCAGAGGCAGACCCAACATCCTCCGACCGTCGAGTCTGTGAAGCCACTAATTATGCAAGCATGTACATCGACTGTCTGAACTTGGCATTTGAAACCTCTCTATTGGAAAGTTGGGTATGGTTAGTCCCAAACCAGGGAGCCCTGGGTGCCCTGGGAGTGCTAGTCTGAACAAGAGGGACTCCCGAAGAAGCAACAAATTTGGGAGTGTGAGTCGTATTACGTGTCCTCATCCCATTGGTGGGACGGACCTCATCTGTCCGGCCGTTCTAGTCATTAGAGCAACGAGGAGGCATGATAGCTTTTCTGAAATAAAAGAGACCAATGATTAGGGGACATTTAGGAGACATTCTAGACTCCACAGCATGAACTAAATCACAAAGAAAGGAGACATTCCTAAACGCCTAGTAGCCTCCTACTTATAAGTGTGGTGTGCTACACACCCATAAACAAAACTCAACCCGACGCAATTTGACAGACACCCTGGGACCATGAACGGTGCTTTGATACCAAGTTTTTCATGACCCAAACTATGCCCTGGACGTGACAAGCATCCCGAGCCATGAAAATAAATGGAAAAATAGATTCATGCGGACACATGGTCAACAACATCATATAACAGAAAAGTTCAAAAGAGTTCAGGAAAATTTTCAACATTCTCTAATATCTGTTTGTGAAATCTTTAATACATCAAAACCAGTCATCACAAATAAATACTGGGACAATGCCCTCAGTGGACGCAAATAAAAATAAATAACAAATGTCAGAAGGAGAACAGGCTTTTCGGAGTAAAGAAGGCTCACCAAACTGCACACTTCTATCTAATGACTCTACGACTTAGTAGGATCCCTAGACTGAGCCTCAGACCCTAAAATATAGGGGGTCAATACAATTGTACTGGTACGCAGAGTGATCCAAAAATAAAATATAACTTTCATATAATATAGGTGAGAGCTATTATAAAACACGTCAACACAAAATCATTTTAAAACACATGGGAATTACATAATGATTTTCAACAATAATGCAGTACTAACGAGATAGATGGTACACCCTACAATTCCATATTTTCACCGACTTGCGTATCTCGATTGCCGCCAAGATTAGAGTACTAGTTAGGAATGGGCACACAAGATCAAAAAGCATGGTGCCACAACCCCAATCAATTCAATATATTGTAGATGGGCTCAAGATCACAAATTAGGGCTCCTAACCATAAGTCCCGAGTTGGGATAACATAGTGTTTGGTCGCAAGATCACATAGCAGGGTACCAATTTCCCATGGCGGTAATTCATGGTTTCCATCATAGAGTCATCTGACTCGTGCTTTCTTTGAGTAACCATCTAACTCACATCAACCAAGCTGTAAGTTTAATATAAGGAAAAAACATACGTCATGCTCACTACATTCTTTTCTTCTTTTTATTCGAGGCAATTCCTCCACGGGGTATCGTCATAGCCCAACTTGCAAGTCATCAGTACCACCTTAATTCTCAAAACCTCTTATGCAAACCATAACATGAACACCAACAAGATTTCCATATACCAAACACATGCATAATGATTCCCAACACGTGGTAGTCAATAAACTTCATCATTTATAAAGTAATACCACAGTAGTTATTAATGTCATGCTCTCAGTAGTTTAACACTAGTATCATGTAGAGTACATAAATATCATCATGGGGGATAAAGAATTCACAACTCATGTTCATAACCCTCTTTTAATTCAAATCACATGGCCATAATTTCAACAATTAAGATGAATATGCAACAACCCCATGATCTTTCAGTATTCTTTTCAAAACCATTTCACAATACATGCTTTTTGTGCTAGAAACGAAACCCCACTTATGAATGCATATATAATTAAATAATTAAAATAAATCTTATTTAAATTCGTATCAATACCATGCCCATGAGATTTAGGACAACCCCACGTACCTTACTTGTTAAGTAGAGAGAGAAAAACTCAAATCTTAATTGAGTCTTTCGAGTTCTTGACCTTGAGAATAAACTTTGATCTCTTGAGAATGGATTAGGGTTTTGATATTGAGAAAATAAGAGAAGTTTTTAATGGATTATGCTCTCCTTACATTAAAAATCATGTTAAGACTGAGTTATGATGGGAAAAAATAGACTAAATTACCCCTCCTAACCCAAAAAATAAAAAAAAAATGCAAACTGGCACTTGACGCGTTACTCGATGCGACACGTCGATATTACATTGGTCCACTATTTTAAAAATGCTATGATCGATGTCATGCATTGACATTACGTTAGTTCACTACTTTGCTGATGCGATACTCGACGCGGCATGCCGACTTTGCGTCTGGCCACTATGTTCAAAATCCAAACATCCCTCTAACGATACTCAAAAATTCCAAAACTTCTCTGAGACATCCCCTTCACTTCTCTGAGCATAAATCAACTCAAAAATTCATACCTCTAGGTTGGAAAATTTGATTTAAAAATCACACAAGTTTAAAAGCTTAAAATATGGCTAAGTCCTTTGCTATTCTTAGGGAATTTTTCTGCTGACATACCCTTAAGCATGCTACAAAGCAAGGTATTAAGTCGAGGATATCACGAGGTGTTACAACTAGAGTGCCCTATGGGGAAATACTAGGACTAATGAAACCTATACCTAAGAGATTCTTCAATTGTTATTTTAATTTCTTGAGCTCAACTTGTGCCATTTTGTAAGGTGGGATAAAATTAGGATAGGTATCTGGAATAAGATCTATCCCAAAGTTAATCTCCCTTTCGAGAGGAACCCCGGGGAGATCTTTAGGAAATTCATTTACTACAGAAACTAACTCAAGAGTCGGAGTTTCAAAATTTGAGTCCTTAACTCGAACGTTATGGTAAATATACCCCTTGGATATCATCTTTCGTACCTTAAGATATGAAACAACCTGACCCTTTAGCATTGAAGAACTACCCTTCCATTCAACAATTGGTTCATTAGAAAATGGGAACTGCACAATTCTATTTCTGCAATCAACTGAGGTATAGCACGAGTGAAGCTAATCCATGCCGAGAATGACATCAAAATTAGTCATCTCTAACTCTACAAGGTCAACTGAAGTAACTTTCTAGGACATTGTGACTGAGCAATTTCTGTATACACGTCTGGATATAATAGACCTGCCCACTAGGGTAGATACTGAGAAAGGCTCTATTAATATTTTAGGTCTAACACCAAAGTCTATAGTGATATAAGGATTCATAAATGAAAGTAAAGTTGCGGGATCTAACAATGCATAAAAAAAATGGAAGACTTGTAATGTACCTGTAACCACATCAGGAAAACTTTCCTGATCATGCCGAGTCTGGAGAGTATATTGTATTCTCTGGAACTACCCACTGGTAGCACTAGATTGGCACCCTGCTAAGTTAGGCGACCTACTAAAATTGATGAAAAGTTAGACTGACCCTGCTGACGAACGTGCTTACCTTTCTGGCCAACCCATGGGCAATCCCTGATCCTTTTGTCTGGTTTGACACATCCAAAATACATATCACTGTCTGCTCTGTATTCTCTCAGATAATTCTTACCACACTTCCTACAGAGCAGATTGGTAAGACTACTATTCATACTACTCTAGGACATAGAGAGGTACTCTATCCCAACTATTCTGCCTTAACTTAGGCACTGGAGCACTGGTTGAAGATAGAGTTGGGGCTAAAAAATTTGGGTTAAACTAAGAACGGTTACTGCCTTCCAACTTTGGTTGATAAAAGTTAAAACTATTCGTTCTTGCCCTCTTATTCCCTTTCTGTTTCTTCTTAAGTTTCTCCTCCTCAATTTTCTTAGCATGAACCATAAGTCTAGACAGGTCCATCTCCTTAATCAACATGGAAGCCCTACACTCTTTGACCTCACTATCATATACACCAGATATAAACTTACTCATCTTGGACCTAGAGTCAACCACCATAGGAGGAGCATACCTCTCTAACTGAGTGAACTTGAGTGAGTACTCCCTCACAATCATACTATCCTGTTTTAAATTTATGAATTCCTGAATCTTAGCTTCTCTCAACTCTAGTGGGAAGAACCTATCAACAAAAATCATGGCAAACTCCTCCTACTCTATTGGCCCTACCTCAACACCTCTGTCCTTCTTCCATGGTTAAACCAGGTGTAAGCTACCCCTTCCGACTGGTAAGCAACTAAGTCTGCACTCTCATTCGAAGTGATACCCATATTGTCTATCACTTTCTGCCCCCCATCCAGAAACTAATGCAGATCCTCCTCAGACTTGGATACAGAAAATAAAGAATTCATCTAAGTGAAATCTTAAATTTTAGCTGCAGTTGTATTCACCACTAGGTTGGCTGGGGAAACATCCTATGGGTTGTTCTGAGTAGCTACAGAATGGGCTAAGGTCAACTGAATATCTCAATTGATAATGTTCAACATGATCATAACAAAATGAGTATGATAATAAAATTATGAATGGACTGACTCATTACTTGAAAAGTTTGAAACGTAAGTAAACACATAGGTATCGGGTGTTCATAACCCGTCAACACTGAATGATTACAAAATTCTATAACAACACTTGAAACAGTGACATAAAGTCCCAATTCAAAGACCCAAAACTTAATACATGTCACCAAACTGATAAAGTCAATAAATTTAAATATATGAATGTATTAAACTTGGGAGGATAACAATTTCACATGGTTTAATTCATAATTCTAATAATTTAATATAGGAGCAATTGAATATGACATGAGTAGTTGAAATTCAACTCATGAAGCAATCTAGTTTTCATGCGAAAAAACATGTTAACATGGCTTGAATTCAAATTCCTAAGATGATGTGGATTAAATTCATGACTTACATGGATAATTTTATAAAAGAAGTTAAAATCCATACTTGAATAGAAAGGGGATTTTTGGGACTCAATTGGTGGAAGGAAACCATTGATAAATACCCCACATACCTGGAATTGCTTGACTTATGAAGAGAGCTTGAATTTTGAGACGTGAAAGATAACTTGGTGAGAGAAACCCTAATCTTTATGATCTTTAAGATAGGAGTAGGAAAATGTTGTTAATTAACTGAAAATGGAGGAAAATAATGCTCCTTCTTAGGTTATAAGTCGTGGGTTAGGAATTAATAGAAGGGAAAAATCCAAAAGACCCTTTAATTAAACTTTGTAGAAATTGGTCGCTAGTCTATACGAGTTACCCATATGGCTCGTCTGATGAGGGTACGACTAAGCCTCCTGACTCGTAAGCTTGGCAAGATCTAAGAGAGTACACACTGGTCAACATACGAATCTAAACCTACGACTAGTAATATCTCCATATGACTTATGCCCCCCACTCATACTTGGACAGAATCTTAGGGAGCTTACACTGATGAACTCATGACTTTACTTTATATGACTTGTATGTTATATGTACGACTCAAGGAAAGGAGTTGTACCTAGAACAGAATGTAAACCAATCCACATTGTCTTGGATACGAGTACAACATACGACTCGTATGTTGTATGCACGCTCAAGGGCATGATTCGTATATAGTACAATGTCATTTAGGTGTGGGGTATTGTATTGTTACTACTATATAAAAGTGTGAAGAAGCAGGCAACACTTCATTAACATGTCTGCTTTCTTTACCATGATTTTTCTATATCACTCCTAATTATTTATTGTAAGTCATTTATGTATTAGAAAATTAATAATATTTAATAAAAAAGATAAAATAACTATTTATGACATGTCTTCTTCATCTACTTCAATTGTAATTTTACTATACCACCCCTAATTAATTATTATAAATTATATAAGTATTAAAATTAATAATATTTAATAAAAAGGTAAAACAAACATAAAATGATATATAAACTCTTGATGTTTTAAATTAACTTGACATCTTATATGAGACCCACTTAAAAAAAAAATTACAAATATTTTTATAATAATTTTGCTATATCACTTCTAATTAATTATTATAAGTCATTTAAGACATATTCACTTGGTTTCTTCAATCGTGATATTTGGTTGACTCTCTAAATTATATCAGTGCCACTTAATTTGGAGTAGAAGAAAAGGTATTATAAATCATAATAAATTAAAACTTTGATTATCGTAAAAATATAATTGAACCACAACATTTGGACAAAGAGAGTTACATATATTATTTAAAAATAAGATAAAAAGTATTATAAATTACAATAGCTAACAACTTAAATATCTTAAAACATATTAAAAATATGATTGATTATTTAAATTTTATTTGTGTAACATAAATTGAGACAAAAAAATAACATATATTGCACGAGCCCCTCGATATTCTAGTTTTATATATAGTTACCTAAAGATATAGATAATATTAAAATAAAACAAAATTTTCTCACAATTTGATAAAATAAATAAGTTAAAAGAATTATTTTCTAATATTCGATCAAAATCTCTATATAAAAAATTATACCTTTTATTTCAATTTGTTTCTCCTACTTTCGTTTTTAGTCTGTTTCAAAAAAATATTTATTTTCTTTTCTCTTTGGCAACTCTTTAGTTCGAAACTATCCATGTGCCATATCTATAAAGACTACAAGATTAAAGAATATTTTAGTACATTCTACAAATCTTCAATTTAAAACTACATGAAAATACTTTCTTATTTTATTAAACTCTCTATAACATTATTTAATTTTTAATATTCAATAACAATTAATTAATATAAATTACTATCTTATCAAATCACTTATCATGTTAAATTTAACTAAATAACTAATTAATATAAACACATCCATAGATGACATCATCTTCATTATATCAGGGCCTATTAAGATTGAGCATAACTCTACGGGGTCGTTTGGTTTGAATACAAGTTATACTGAGATTAGTTATGATAGGATAAGTTATGCTAGGATAAGTTATATTGGGATTTATTATGCTGGAGTTATTTTTTATTATCTATTTGGTTTGTTGTATTCAAAGTAATATGCATGGTATAATTTATAAGAATAAGTTAATTGATTACAAAAATACCTTCCATCTGATTTAACTTTTTCTTATATAATTTCTTGTCAATCTTTAAATATTCATCCTTAAAAATAAAATTTCATCTTATTTAGCTTAACTTTTTTTTGTTTGTGCATTTCAATGATTATATCGTGTGTAATTAAAAATAAACCTTCATCTTATTTAGCTTAAATTTTTGTGTGTGTGCCATGATTATGCCGTGTGTGTTTAAAAAAAATCTTACTACATCTTATTTAGTTTGAAACAAAACTTTCAGCTTAAATTTGTTAAAGTAAAAAAATAATTTGTTGTTTATGTCACTTCATTTAAACAGATATCCCTCACATAATATAGAATATTAAAATTCACTTTAATTTATATATATGATATCTATTTTCAAGTGATTAAAAAATTATTTACTTTAAAATATGTAATTCAATAATGGAGCCAACATTTTTATTATTCTTAAGTGAAATCAAAATATATAAATAAATATAATAATTATTCAAATAAATTTAAAGTATAATATATTCATAAATAAAAAATATATTTAGATAGCATAATTTTTTAAATAAAATATATGAGAAATTATCATAAAATAACGAATAGTGGAGCTTCTGAACGTTATTATAAATCGTATTAGAAATATTGTGAATATGCATGGATGTGAAAAGTGATTATAACAAGGGTCCATTGGGGTACTTTTGTCATTCTAATTACTTTAACCAAGGATAACTTATCTAGGTATTATTATACCACCAAGAAGTAGGGATAACTTATTCCGATACTAATTAATAGTTTTGAGATAATTTATCCCAAGTTGTACAACCAAACAAGCAATTATGATGCATTAAAATTTTATCCCGAAATGTATGACATAATTTATTCTGGTACTATTTGTTAGTCCTAGGATAGGTTATCCCAAACTTGACAATCAAACAAGGTATTAAAATTTTTATCTCGGGACTATTTGATTTAGCACCTTACACCAAATGATACCTAAAAATTTAATTGAAAAAAGAGACATTATTTTCTTTTTAGATTTTTTTTTTTAGGGGAGAGAATTTGTGGGCCATGGGTCCATTTGTACATTTTAAATAGTTATTTTCACCCCGTATGTACTTTTGAAATACTTTTCACCTCCCACTTTTCTTAAAATACCCTTCAATTAATTTTCTCTCTTCACTTTCTTTTAATTTCTTTCTTCAAACTCTTAGTTCTTCAATTTATCAATAATTGATCATATGAGAGTTTTCATCAATTGATGGCATGATCTAATAAGTTTGTAAATAAATAATTATGGTACAAAAAAATTTCACAAAATAAAATAGTGATAAATTAAATGAATTGTAATTAAATAAATTAAATGGATAAATTTTTTCCTTCTCCTTATACGGCTTAAAATGACAACAATTAGATAAATTAAATAGGATAATTTTAAACTCTAAATTAATAAATATATACTAAATTGCCCCTTCACCTTATTGTTTAATGAACATAAATAATGCATAATTATTGATAAAAAACACATGTTTTCAACTGCAGAGTTGTATAATTTTTGCCCTAAATTCTGGTCGGTTCACGATATCTTCAAGATAGAGGGATTACTTTAATTAAAAATATAAATCTCTTTTAATGTTTGAGATGACTGAGACATTTTTTGTGTTGAAACGAAAAGAAAAATAATAAAGAAAAAAATATGAAAGAATTCAAGGGGTCCAATTCATTTATATAATAGGGCTGGCGGAAATGTAACGATTGAAGGTCTGTACGTTTTGATTGTTGACGCACGAGTATAGATCATACTAATGATTTATCATGTATGTAAAGAGTTATCTAAATTCTACTGTGATCTATAATTGATCTTTATGGTTTACTATTAGACTTTTTTCTTGTACGACCTAAAGGGCTATAATTTTAAATAAGTTGAGGTTGAGGCTTTCTAAAATTCACAAAGACAGAACATTCAATAGATAGTAGACTATACGAATGGTATATCACCTACTGATGTCATTTTTTATGCAATATATTACCTAGTATACTATAGATTATTCTATGCATCGATATTTGATTGTTAAACAGGTATACTGTCAATCAATTGAATGTATTAACAAGTAAGATAGGGTTAAAAATAAAGAAAGTAAATAAAATAAAATAATATCATTCAAACAATGCAAAACAACTAAGTTGCAATATATAAGAGTCCACAACAATTGGACACATGATCTAATGAGTAAGCAAAAGTGATACTTGTGAATGTTCTTATGACAAGTAATGTTTGAGAAAAAGTAGTCCTTCTCAAAGCATATGTTTATTCTGGGTCACTGATTTTTACTATCATATGCCTTACTTATACTCTTATGATCATGTGTTCAGTTGTTGTGTATTCTTATATGATGTGATTTAGTTGTTCTGCAATGCTTGAATGATTTTAGTCAATTTAATTTTATTGAATTTTCTCCTTTTTTAGTCCTATCTTACTTGTTCATAAATTCAATCGGTGGACCGTAGATTTGTTTGACAGTCATGTATCAATACATAAATTAATTTATAATATGTAAGTATATAATAGATCTAAATAAGAATTACAGATCAGAAATGTATTATATAAAAGATATTGTTAGAGGTCTAGCATCAACCATATGAATATATTGATAAGCCTCTATATGACTAAAAATGAAAAAATTAAATCAAGTTAAATAAAATTAATTTGCATCATTCGAATATTGCAAATCAACCAAATCATATCATATGAGAGTACAGAATAATTAGGCACACAATCAATTGAGTATAAGCAAGAGTAATGATAGTAAGAATCAATTACTGAGAACAAACGTATGCTTTGAGAAGGACTACTTATTTTCAAATATTACTTGTTATAAGAACACTCACGAACATCACTCTTCCTTACTCATTAGATTATATGTTCAATTATTATGGAGAAAAAAAAGAGTGGAATATATTTATACCATAGGTATGTCTTTTCGGAACCGCAGTCATAATGAACTCTTTTATTTGAAAAGAAGCATTTAAAGAAAAGTCAATATAGTTACGAGTTGCTCGAGAAGTGTGTTGAAGTCTGGAATCCTTATGGGTATGGGACCTTTTTTTCAAATACTGGATCTTATGCTAGTAGTTTCTGGTTGTCCTCAAAGCGGGCCAAACACGTCTCTTATTGAAATAGGAGTTGTTGTAATTTAGTAGTTTTGCATCACTAGAATTATGTTATTTTATTTTATATTTTTCCTTTTTTAGTCCTATTGTAGTGATTTAAGATAATTGCATGCCTTAAATATCACTTGATCATGTTCGAAAGTGATATGAACTCATAATTGATGTAGCTAAATGGCTTTACATTATTTAGATGGTGTTAATTGGCCTGCTTTAATTTAATTTAATTTATTTCAATTTCTTTCTTTTTAGTCATAATTTTAACTAGTTCATATATTCAATCAGTCGACCATAGACCTTCACATTTGTCAAGTATTGATGCGCACAATAATCTATAATATATTGTATAATTCATTATACCAATAACGATATCAGTAGATGATAAACCATAAAGATAGTCTACTATGTGTTGAATGTTCTGAACTTGTCAATTTTAGAAAGATTGTTTTAATTAAATATGAGGATCTAAAAGAATCTTAGAGTTTATGGATTACAAGGGAAAAATTCCTCTCCCATTCATCATGTAACTAGTGACCAAGTTATTTGAATGGCAAGTTAAGCCCCCGCTTTTCATTATGCTTGCAATCATGTCATTGCAACTTAATTCTCCGTTCTCCATTATGCTTTTAACCATGTTGGCATATGAACCATTGTAACGAAGGAAAATGGACATTGTCTCCTTAGACACAGATTTTTAAATTCAACATTTAGAAATCTCCTCCCATTCACCCAAAAATTTACCATCAACAACTACGAATTTTATAATAGATATGATATACCTAGATGATGGTATTAAATAGGCTCAAGCAGTGGTTTATGAGCCTAGACTTAATAGATTGTAGTCGTCTTCTTCTTTCCAGATTTCTTTACAGATTTTTATCAGAATCAACTTAATCATTTTTCGACGATCACCAAAATAATGCAATGGATTAGAGCTATGGAACAAGTTAAGGAGTGTTGGGAGGCTGCTACTGAGCCTAAAATCAATTTCAAAAAGTATGGATGATTTTCAAGTTTTTTGACTGAAAATGAATGAAAATATATGGATAAAAATAAAAGAAAATGGCTGCAAACAATGGAGGTAATATCAGTTTCCGATAGATGCCGAAAAAATCAACGAAAAATTGCCGAAAAATCACCGAAAAATTGCTAAAAAAATCAACTTAATTGAGAAGCTTGTGATTTTTTTTAATTTAATATCTAATATTTATTTTTGGACATGAGCTAAAGTGTATTTCTTAAAATATAGGGGCTAGAGTGGGGTGGGACTAAAGTGCATGTTTTTAAACGTGTGCTATATTTCCTTTTGTGGTCCCATTAGGGAATCTCTTTTTTCAATTAATTTGAGACTGGTGTCTCTTTGTCAAAAAAAAAATTATAAAAGTGTCTAAATATCAACTCTCTCGAATCTCACCGGTATCAAGTATCAAAATAAATTTTCTCATACTTCCATGTATACAAAGAAGAAACATGTATGTTCCTAAGAAAGTGTGTTTAAGACATAATTAAATAAATAAATGTGTCATTTTTAATCATTTTAACTTTTAGATAATATGTTCTACTTCAATATAGTATTAGAGAAGCAAGAAGTTCTGAGATCAAATGTCACAACTATCACTAATTAAAACGACATGCAAGACTCGTAAAAAAGCTCTCTAACAGCATAACTTGTAGATGCAATAATGTCACACATTTCAATAAGAGGATCAAAAAGCGCAAACCCATATACATAACATCTCGTGTTCACATACTATTAGAAAAAAGTCAACAGTCAAAGGAATGGTGAAGAAGGAAACCTACTCTGACATGAGTACCAATAACTAATTTATCGAAAACTTCACTGTTTCTAGCAGCTTGGAGCTAGAGCCTGCCACCATAACCCCTTATTTCACCAATAATTGAAGGCTTAGGAATGTGTCAATACTAGTGATTGGGGGAAATGAAGTATCAAGTGGACTCCATCTTTCCACGTCCGAAAGAACCGAGGTTATCAAAAAACTTTGGAGGCATGTTAGTGTCCCCATTCTACAATCCATGTGCTTCCCTCACATCAAAAAACACCAAAAAAAAAAAAAGACTACTTCCTTTTTAGTGGTTTCCAACTCCTCATTCAACCATATTTAGATTCCCTACAACCCCTTGTGTGGTGGGTTTCCCTTTCACTAACCTAATCAAGAAAAAAAATGTAACAGGGAATTAAATCTTCATGACTTGTTACTCTTAAAAAAAATAAACCACAGTAAGATCTTCATATCTTGATATCCAATAGGTACATATATATCTTCTTCGTGTCTGCATGCAATAGCTATATTTCCATTTTTAAGCCCCAGCTAACCAATATTCCTTCGTCTTTGGCTTTGACTCATGTTTTCTCTGTGGAGTACATTACAAGAATATACTTATCCTCTTCAATTATCCTCCAACGGATGCTAGACTAGTTAGAACATGTTTCTTGTTCCAACAACATGGTTACAACTTTTTTGGGTGTGTAAAATATCTTACTAATCCCACATGGCTACACATTATTTTCCACACTAAAGGACAATTATTTATTCATAAAATATGTGCCATGTTGTGTGCTAGCTAGCCATTGAGTGTCGGGTCAATCCATCACTTCTTTAGCTTTTACTTGTAGAAAGGAAGGGCCTTAGATTAGTGCTACATTATGTTAGAACTCTTGTTGTCTTGAGAAAGGGAGTTCTGTGGATCTACAGTATGCAAATAAGAGGCAGTTAGAAATTTGAAGACGATTACAATGATTTTACTGAATTAAAATTTTTGGAATCTCATATACTATTTATTATATCAACTCTCATTTTGTCATACTTTGCTACTAATTATATCAACAAGGTTCCTATTCCCTTATTTTGTCAATGAAGTAAAGTAACTAAAACAAGGAGATTCTTTAAATCTTGATGGCAAATGGTAAAGCTAGATATTTTACTAAACTTGTTATATGTTGTAATCAATAAACTTCAAGGTAGATATTATAATTTTGAAAAACAATATAGATATTATATATATTGTCATTCTAAAAGGAGTGAATTTTGTAATTATCTAATCTTAGGGAATTTAATGGCCCCTTTTTGTTTATCTAAACAAAGTATTTATTAAATCGTTGACTTATCCATTCACCTGTTACCTTCTTTAATTTCCATTAGACAATCACTACTACATTAAGTAACAGTATATATCCCAATTATATGAATTATGCAATATATAGAGTTATTAATTAGTTGCATAGAATTGTTCAATTAAGACGATAAAAAATACTATAGACCTATAAAAAGGTTGCAACTAGGGCTAGGCATAAATTACCAAAAATTGAATTACCGAACTGAACCAAAAACATTGGTATTCGGTAATTCGATATTTGGTATGGTATTCGGGAGTAAACTTTTAATATTTCGGTATTTGGAATTGAGTTTGGTATAAGATATTGATATCATTTGGTATTCAGTATTTACCAAATACCGAATTATATCTATATATGTATGTATGTATGTATACTATATATATATATATATATATATATATATATATATATATATATATATATATATATATATATAATATCCAATCAACCCAATAGATAATAGTATTACTCATCCCAAAGAATCTCATGGACCTTGGTAATATAACGTAAATAGCAACAAAAAGAATACTAAATAGGATCTCGGTTAAATATACTCTTTGAAGTTTAAATGTACATTTGTACATCACCAACTTTAATATGGTATTACCAAATACCGTACCAAACCGAACTTTAATTTACCGATTACCGAATTACCGAACCAATGTTTATAAATATGGTATGCGGTATCTACGTTCAAATACCAATTACCAAATTACCGAACCCAAACTTTAAAAATACCAAATCGAATACCAAACGTCCACCCCTAGTTGCAACTGCCCAATTTTCATTAGATATTAGGCAAAATGCTCTTCTGAACCCCTGTACTATATCAGTTTTGTAAGTTGGACACTTCTACTTACATGTTTGTCATCTGAACTTCTAAACCCATTAAAAAGCAACTTTTTAAATACAATTTCTGATGTGGCATCCTATGTGGATCACATAGGAGTGTGTGTTTTATTCTCCATCCACGCGTCAGCCAATTAATAAAGGGCCCCAACGGTCAAAAAATGCACTATAAATGCTACCTAAATACTCCTTCCTCATTTCTTCCAACAACTTTATTTTCATCCCTTCTTCTACATTTTTTCTCTCTCCAAGTTCTTGTGCTTTAATTTTTTTTTCCTGCTATGCTTGTAATATTGGAAATTTAATTTTTTATGTAATTTTTTACAACACCATGACAGTTTGAATTTGTTACTGTGGACTTTACGTGGAACTTAAGATGTTAAGAACACCAACCAATCCCGGAAGAATATTTTGGGGCTGTCAAAAATATTAGGTTGGTACTGGTTGTGAATTCTTTCGATGGGCCGATGAAAATGAACAATGTAATGATAGACATTGAAGGCAACGAAGACAACAAGGACTGGGAAGATATGGAAGGCACGAAAGACTTGAAAGACCAAGCATTAGTATTGATATCACTGTTATCATTATTGTTGTCATCTGATATCTATCTGTTGTATTATTTAAGATAGCTTGATCTATGTAGTTGGTATGTACAATGATATGAAATTAAAATTTAATGACAAACACCATTGCCAACATAGAAATGTGCAATATATAATGTCTTAACAAGAGTTGACAGGAAAATGCTTGTCTTAACAACATCTTAAATGAGAAATGAATCATGTCTTAAAAAATTATCTTAACAACACTTGGGATCAATACAGAAAAAGAATTACACTAATGTGTTCCTTGAGTGTTTGTTGTGGACTGATTCTTGCTGGCTTGAGTGCTTGATGTGGCTTGAGTGGTTGTAGATGATTTTGCCTTTGATCTTTTGTTACTCTGTTGTTGTAGTTGTCTTTGAGTTACTGCAGCTCCACTTTTCCACTTTAGTCCATTTGGTTTGAAACCTAAGTCAATATTGGTTGGAACTGAACTAATAAGTGTTGGACTATGCAATACTCTATCAATATTTCCAGACTGTAAAAAATAAAAAAAATCAGTTGTTCATGCACTAATTAAAATCAGTTAAATGTAAAGTACATTATATGAAACTTACCCTCTCTACCACACTGCCACTTGGTCCAAACAGCACACCAAAACCTGCTTCTTTTGCCTTTTTTTGCCTTGGTCTTTTATATGCCAGATTTGCACCACCTCTCAAAGCTGTACTAGTCTTTCTCTTTTGGAAACCAATACCACTAGTAGTCTGCTGAGTTATAGATCGTGTAGCAGTAGCACCCACTGTTGTTGGTGCACTGTGAGCATTTGCAGGACTTCTTGAACATCTTGGTGCACTGTGAGCATTTGAAGGCTTTCCTGTGGGCCTTCTGTTGCTTGATTTAGCATTTACAGGCATCTCTTCAGCAGCTGTTGAAGCATTTGCATCTCTCATAGTAGCAGCAGCTGCAGTACTAGTGCTGGCTTGCACACTTGGTTAACTGCCACAACTACTACTGAAATCTTTTTTCTACAAAAAAATATGAAAAGGTCAAAAACACATTCAAAAAGAGTAAAATTCATTAATAAGAAAAGATTTAGCTTACCAAAGTTGGACATCCTTTCTTGTTATGTCCAATACACTTGCACACAGAACATGTCATCCTTCTTCTATTTCTTGTAGCCTTTCCAAACTTCTTCTTAACAGCTTCATCCTTAGCTTTCTTTCTATTTTTACCTGGCATTCCTGGCATGGGAGTAATCTTAGGTGGCTCAATTGGTGGTATTGTACTTCTTGGCCACATGTTAATATTTGTCATTGGTTGAATATACTTATCATATGCCTTCAGGTATGTTTCTCTTTGATACCAGTGATCAACAAATGACTTTACATTCCATCCCTTGTAATGCATTGCAGCAATTGCATATGCAAAAAGAATTCCCTTTAGTTGCCATGACCTACAACTACATTGCTTCCTCTTCACATTAACAACATATGTATAAAGTGGATCACCAATCTCAAAACCCATATCACCATTAAACCTTACCTCATAGTTGGCTGCATATTCATCATTCTCTACAAGAACTTTCATAGCCATTGGTGATACATCAGTGATCCCTTTTTCAGAAAAATCTCTCATTTGATTCATTCTTTCCATGACTTTACATCTTATTTCCTCCAATATAGTGATAATTTTCTTGAACCTAGCAGCTAAAATCCAACTATTGAAAGTCTCACACATGTTGTTCTCAACCGCATCACACCTTCTATGTTCCTTAAAAAAGGCCCTACACCATGCCTCTTTGTTGTACTTGAGCAAATCTTCCACAATTCCAACACCCAACTCACTTAGTTCATTAAGTTTCTTTTGCAAGTACACTTCAAATGGGCCCTTGCAACCTGCCAAAATTTTTTCCTCCTTTATTTACCACTCCAAACTTGCTTCCTGTTGGCCCATATATGTGTAGCACACCATCTATGTTCAGCATTTGGCAGACTATTAGTAAGTGCCAAATGAAGACCCTATCAAAACATGTAAAACAGTAGTTAAACATTAAAGACATCATTGCAGCAAACTAATAAATAACTGAAAAATATGAACATATGAAGAGTCATACCTTCTGCATATCAGACATTACTATCAAGTCTTCACCCCCATTTTCTTCAAGTTCCAAATCATGGCTGATGCACCTAAGAAACCATGACCATGTGTCCTTGGTTTCTTTATCAACCACAGCCCATGCTACAGGGTACATTTGATTATTTCCATCTTTGGAAATGCAAGACAACAACATACCTTTACATACACCCTTGAAAAAGGCACCATCTAAACTAATTATTCTTCTACAACCCTCTTTCTATCCACTTTTTAAGGCCCTAAGACAAATGTAAATGCCCATAAACACATCTTTTCCTGGAATTGCATTCTTGGATGTCCTAATAGATACAGTGGTACCAGGATTGATGGTCCTCAGCTGTTCAGCATAGTCATACAACCTAGAAAACTCTTCAACAAAATCACCAAAATGTTCATTCATAATTTTGATTTTTACCTTTCTACGGGTTGTTTTACTAACATACAACCCATAGTCCTTTCTTAAAAGTGCTTGAATTTGATGCAATTTTATTGATGGATTACTCATAATCCTATCCTTGTAATGCTTACTAATCCACAAAGGGTTGTACATCTTATTTCTTGTCCTTTTACAATACTTGTGTACTGGGAAGTAAGTTTTCACAGTAAAAAATTCTGTGTTATCAACACTTCCAAGAATAACTTAAGGACAACCCTTATGATTACACTTAGCCCTTATCTTTTCCTTCTCATTAGGTTTTAACTTAAGATTCACACCTTTTTGAATAGAGTAACTCTGCAGTGCCTCTCTAAACTTAATAGCATTCAAAAAAACTATATACAACTGAAAACATACCTTCTTTACAGTTTTATCAAAGTAGATCTTGCTAGAAGAAGTTCTAGGTAGTGGATCTACCACTTCATCATCATCAATAGGATCTCCTTGCTCTTCATCACTAATGTCACTATTCGGATCTTAACTATCAAAATAAGGGTCATCCCCACCCAGTTCACCTTTATATCTAACCCCCTTGTTCTTACAAATATCCTCAAAACCAGCATCTATACCTACTGGTCCAGATGGTATCTCATCTAGATTTACCCTATCAGCCTTTTTTTTTACTTGTTTTTCAATGTTAGCCTTCCTAACTTAAAGCAACTCTTCATCAAAATCACTCAACTCTTCAATGTTTTCATCAACATCATTAAGTGAATCACCATCAGAATCAGTCCAATCAAAATCTAATTCAGAATCAGATGTTTGGAGATGGTATGTGGGGAAATCATTAAATTGACCTTCACCTAAGTCTTCACAAGAAACCTTAGCTTTTCCTTTGTCTGCCCTAGGAGGCTGATTTTCATTTATATATTCATCTTCATTTATATCCAATGGATAAGATGAAGACACATCAGTCCTATCAGGTTCAAAAGAGGCTGCCACATCACCATTACAAGTATTAATAATGGTGGAGTGGCTGCCACATCATCATTAACAATTATAGGTTCACTAATTTGGTAAACCACATATACATCAACCAAATCTCCATTTTTTAAACTACTGATAAGGCTTAAAACATCAACATCATTTTCTAACTTGTAATAATAGCCTTTTTTGTTTACTCTACACCAAAAGGTTTTAATTTTTTCCACATCTAAATCTACTGCTAAGTTATGAAACAACATAACATGAAGCTCATCAACATCTACTCTAATTTTATCAGGAATACGAATTCCATTTTCATACCTTAAATCAAGATCAGACAAAAAGACACCCCCATAGGTGAATTGAATTGTTACAATTATATCCATTAATTTACAAAATCTGTACAATGACAACTTAACATATACATTAGACAATTATCCATAAAGCCCTAATTTTTAAAGAAAAAACTAAGGAATAAAAACATCAATTTTGATTTTACCTAAAAAAACTCTAAAGTGTAATTAAAATAACAAAACATGTCATTGAAGGCACAAAACGGTTATACACACATTTAATAGGAGCATTAAATAACAAAAAAATCAAAAGCCCCAAAATTTTCGGACCCAATTCTGAATTGACCAAAAAAATCCTAAAATTTAATTGAAATAACAAAAAATGACATCGAAGGCATAAAAACTGCAATATATAGCCATAATACAAGCATTAGATTACAAACAAATCAAAAGCCCCAAATTTTTTATCTCAGTTTTTCAGTTTACGAAAAACTCAAAAACCCAAAATTCTACCTTAAAATCAGATATATGCCATTGAAGGCATATCATCACTACAAATACTACCTACAACAACACTAAAAACAAAAAAGAACAAAATTAAACGAAAATTGCAGAAAAAAGTTCGTAATCTCGAAAATCCTAAAATCAGTAGAACGGACCACCATTTAATCGACTACAAGCTTCAGAATAAACAATCACATACTACAACTACACCAAAATGTTAAATACTTACAAGGATTGCAAGAAGCTTCAACAACTATAGGCCTAAATTACCCTAAAATCGTGCTAATTTTCAGTTTCGGATGAGAGAGAGAGGCGAAGAAGAAGGCTTAAAATGACCTAAATTTTAGGTCAAATTTTACTATTTATACTCTACACACGTTATTTCATACGTGAAAATTATTTTACACAAAATTAATGACGTGGCCGTGATTGTGCAACACGCACAGCTGAGTAGACCGACAAATGGTTTAAAAAGTTATTTTTTAATGGGTTCAGGGGTTCAGATGACAAACATGTAAGTAGAAGTGTCCAACTTACAAAACTGACATAGTATAGAAGTTCAGAAGAGCATTTTGCCTAGATATTAATCAACTAACTAAAGCAATTGCAAATTTGCAATTATTAATTCAAATTGGGAAAACGAGAATTTTATGTCGACAATTCCCATGTAATAGTTACTTTGTGTGCTCTAAAGGTCTGGTCAATTTCCCATGAAAAATACGATATATATTATATATAAAGTGATTCTTTAATTAGTTGTTGTATATAGAGTATCTCAAATTTGGATTTTCTGAAGTCTAACTTCAATCACAGATCTAATAGAGCTGGAAAGGTTGATAACTTGATATGATATCTATTTTAATATCAATGATATAAAAAGGATTTTATTTTAACTAAAAACAAAAAAAACCTTTGATGGAAGACATGCAAAGAAACCCCATCATTTCAAAATTGAATATCTATGTTCACTGCCTATCCTTTTGACTCGGCATGGGTCACAGAGTGTTAGCGAAAGAATAAAGATGGAGTGGTACATGGATAATCTATTTTTCCAAGTTTTCATTTATGGGTCCATCCATTCACCTGAGTTTCTTTATATGACCAAGGGCTATGATATTTTGTCCAACATCCATAAACTCGAACATCTGTATAAAATGTCAATTTTATTGCTTTCCTATTGTACTAGAATCAGGACCATCAGAATATATACTATTTTCTCTTACCCTTATTTGGACTTTTGAGCATTGAAAGTGTTACGTGAAAATGTAACGTTTTTAATCGAAAAGAAAATTCTATCATTGATACAATAAAGAAATGTATATTGAATCTGTTATAAATGTAGTAGTGAATGTCTATTTTATCATATATAGTGAATACCTACTTTACCATATATTGTGTATGTCTATTTATAGAAAAGTTACAAACCTCAAGGCTAGTTTTCCCCTATAAATAAAGGTGTTTTCTCTTATTGTAATTCATCCTTCAAGAGAAGAAATAAGAATTACTCTCTCTATTCTCTCTACTCTTCTTCTTGTTCTTTATTGTTTTATAACACGTTATCAGCACGAGACTCTACCGTCTAAAATTTGAAGGCTAAGGCTAAGGTATTATTATTATTTATTTTTTATTTTTTTTAATGGCTAACAATCTTACAAAGTGTGAGTTCGTTGCCCTTCAAAGTTCGGGCAAGAACTATATTTCATGGGTGTTGGATGTTGAAATCCACCTAGATGCTGTGGGTCTTGGAGACGTCATAAAGAATGAAAATACAGCATCTAGTCAAAATTGTGCTAAGGCTATGATTTTCTTGCGTCATCATCTTGACGAAGTTCTGAAAATTGAGTACCTTACTACTAAGGATCCACTCGAATTGTGGAATAGCCTAAAAGAAAGATTTGACCACTTAAAGATGATCATCATCCCGAAAGCATGATATGAGTGGATGCATCTAAGATTTCAAAACTATAAGTTTGTTCATGAATACAATTCTGTCATGTTCAGAATTTCTTCTCAATTGAAATTATGTGGAGAAACGGTCAATGATAATGATATGATGGAAAAGACGCTCTCCATTTTTCATGCCTCGAATGTGCTATTACAACAGCAATATCGAGAAAAAGGTTTCAAGAAGTATACTGAACTGAGTTCTCATCTTCTCGTGGCTGAACAAAATAATGATTTGTTGATGAAAAATCATGAGAACCGACCAACTGGATTTGCACCATTCTCTAAACTGAATGATGTGCACGCTCACCATGCTAGGCGTGGAAAAGTTCGTGGCCCTGGTCGTAGACGTGGTCGTGGTCGTGGTCACAATGACCAAGAAAGAAACCCTGTTCTGAGTGTTAATCATTCATCGAACAAAAAAAAATGAGAAATGTGAAGCAATACTTGTTTTCGATGTGGTGGAAAAGGACATTATTCATGTGATTGTCGTGCTCTCAAGCACTTGGTTGATCTTTATCAAGCATCATTAAAGAAGAAAGAGAGAAATCCCGAGGCTAACTTTCTCTCTGAAAATGCTATTGACATCACAAGCTTGGACGTAGCAGATTTTTTCGAGCACCCCGAAGGAAAGATTGATCACTTGATTGGTGATGGTTCCGTAAACATGGAAGAATGAATATTTTTTAATTTTTTTTATTATTGTTGATAAGAGTTAGAGAATAAAAATCATGTAAAAGTAGTAGTTTGCATGAGTATTGGTTTTTTTAATTCGTATTGATTAATTCAGTTATATTATTGTTATTTATTATTGAATTGAAATGAATTTTAATTTTGTCATTATTTATTGAAAAAAAAAGAATGATATATGTAACACTTGTTCGCCTTAGACCGACAAATTATCATAAATTTTCTCTGTTGCAATTGGTTTTGGGTCAAGAGCCTAATATATCTCACTTGAGAACTTTCGGGTGCTGTGTGTATGTGTCTATAGCACTACTAAACCGCACCAAGATGGGTCCCCAAAGAAGGTTAGAAATTTTTATTGGGTTTGAATCACCCTCTATTATTCTCTATCTTGAACCATTAACGGGAGATATGTTCACTGCTCGATTTGCAGATTGTCGGTTTGATGAGATACTTTTTCCCAAAATTAGGGAGAGAAGATAGTGATATCAAAAGAGAAATTTTGTGAAAAAATCCATCACTATCTCATCTTGATCCATGTACTTCTATTTGTGAGCAAGAAGTACAAAAGATTATTCATCTACAGAAAATTATAAATCAAATACTGGACGTATTTACTGATCTGAAAAGGATCACCAAATCACATATTCCTGCAAAGAATGTCCCAATTTGAATTGATGTCCCTAAAGGACCATCCACTAGTGTCATAGCTAATGAATCTAAAGCACGCTTGAAGCGTGGCAGACCATTAGGTTCTAAGGATCGAAATCCTATAAATAGAAAAACAAACGGTAAAGATAACACTACGAAAGATCCACATATGGAAGTTCAAGATTTGAGCAATGTTGATATCCCTGAAGGAATCAATAAACCTGAGACTCAAGAAAATGAGAAACTATCCATAAATTCAAGTGATGTTGAAACTAATTTGAATCGATCTGAAATAATAGTGGATTATATTTTTGCATATAATGTTGCAATGAAAATCATGCAAGACAGTGAAGATCTTGAACCTCGATCTGTCACAAAATATCGACAAAAAAATGACTGGCCAAAATGGCAAGAAGCAATTCAATCTGAATTGAAGTCACTTGCCAAACGTGAAGTTTTTGGACCTATAACTCAAACACCTAATGGTGTTAAGCCCTTTGGCTATAAATGGGTCTTTGTGCGAAAAAGAAATGAGAAAAATAAAATACAAAGGTACAAAGCACGCTTTGTTGCACAAGGATTTTCACAACGGCCTGGTGTCGATTATGATGAGACATATTCACCAGTTATAGATGCAATAACATTGTGTTATCTTATTAGTTTCACTATCCATGAGAGACTTGAAATGCATTTGATGGATGTGGTAACAACCTATCTATATAGATCACTTGATAATGAGATATACATGAAGATTTTCAAAAGATTTAAAATGCCGAAAGCATATAGTTCAAAGACTCGAGAAATGTATTCCATTAGACTGCAAAGATCATTGTATGGTTTGAAGCAATTTGGACACATGTGGTATAACCGTCTTAGTGAATATTTATCTAAAGAAGGTTATTCGAATAATGAAATTCGCCCATGTGTTTTCATAAAGAAAACAACGTCGGAGTTTGTTATACTTGCTGTCTATGTCGATGACATAAACCTTATTGGAACACCAATAGAGCTTTAAAAGGCAATTGATTACCTAAATAAAGAATTTGAGATGAAAGATCTCGGAAAGACAAAGTTATGTCTTGGTTTGCAAATTGAGCATTTAACAAACGGTATCTTTGTCCATCAATCTGCCTACACAAAAAAATGTTAAAATGATTTTATATGGATGGAGCACATCCATTAAGTACTCTGATGGTTGTTCGATCACTTGATTTGAATAAGGATCCATTCTGACCTCAAGAAAAGAATGAGGAACTCCTTGGTCTTGAAATACCATATCTTAGTGCAATTCGTGCACTAATGTATCTTGCAAATACTACAAGGCCTGATATTTCCTTTTCAGTTAATTTGTTGGCAAGGTATAGTTCTACTCCTGCTAGGAGACATTGGAATGGGATCAAACATAATTACGATATCTAAAAGGGACTACCGATATGGGCTTATTTTATTCTAAAGATTGCAGTTCTGATCTTGTTGGTTATGCTGATGCTGGGTACTTTTCGACCCTCATAAAGCTCAGTTTCAAATAGGTTATGTGTTCATATGTGGGGGTACTGTCATAACTTAGAGATCAACAAAGCAGTCTATCGTAGCCACTTCATCGAATCACACTGAGGTTATAGCTATTCTTGAAGCAAGCCGAAAGTATGTATGGTTGACATTCATAATACATCTCATTCGAGAAAAATGTGGCTTGAAATGTGACAAAGTACCCACAATTTTATGTGAAGATAATGCAGCATGCATAGCACAACTTAAGGAAGGATTCATAAAAGGAGATAGAATGAAGCACATTTTGCCAAAGCTCTTCTATACACATGAGCTCCAAAAGAATGGTGATATTAATGTACAACAGATTCGCTCAAGTTACAATGTAGCTGATCTATTCACCAAGTCTCTTCCAACTGCAACTTTCAAGAAGATGGTGCACAAGATCGGAATGCAAAGGTCCAAGGATGTTCTCATAAGGGAGAGTTAATACGCGTTGTACTCTTTTTCCCTTAAGAGGTTTTATCCCACTGGGTTTTCTTTGTAAGGTTTTTAATGAGGCAACATATATGCGTATTATCAATCAATTAGACATTCAAGGGGGAGTGTTATAAATGTACCATATATAATGAACGTCTACTTTACCACATATAGTGAATACCTACTTTACCATATATTGTGTGTGTCTATTTATGAAAAACTTACAAACCCCAAGGCTAGTTTTCTCCTATAAATAAAGGAGTTTTCCCTCATTGTAATTCATCATTCAAGAGAAGAAATAATAATTACTCTCTCTATTTTCTCTACTCTTCTTCTTGTTCATTATTGTTTTATAACAGAATCAAATTACTTAACTTCAAAAATTAACTGACCAAATCTCTCATCCCTATCCGAGGTGGCACACTCAATAGTCAACACACATACCTACCTAAGCGGAGCTTACCCCTTACGGGGAAAATAAAATAGATATGGGAATAGGTTAATATTTTATTATACTCTCTCCGTTTCGGAATAAGTGAATTGTTGGGGTATTTATTAGTGTTTCAAAATAAGTGAATCATTGAATTTTTTTTCAAATTTACCCTTATGATTTGACAATCAATTAACTTTTGAAAAGTTATTACAAGGTCAGTTTTTTTCTTTTTAAAGGGTAAAAATGAAAAGTTATGTTAAATTTATATCTTTAATGTTTTTTCCTTAATTTGTGTGCCAAAATTCAATAATTCATTTATTATGAAACGGAGGAGTATATGTTAAATTCTCTTCATCTTTTTTTTTTTTCTCTGATATTTAGTTTTTTATATTATGAATTTCTTTTGGTAAAATATGTGATCTATCTATAGTTTTAACTTCTATGCTAGCTTCTAGGTGCTTTGCTTTGGGAGGAAAAAGAAGTTTTTGTCTACTGAAGTCAAACAAGTAAAGTCCCCCTTAATTCGGCCATGAGGACCATGTGTATAGGGCTGTTATTTTCTGTTGCCTAATTTAGAGTGTTCAGTCGTTCTACTTACTAGCAAAGTCAAAAAGGAACACTACTAAAAAATTCACAATTTTCACAATTTTTCGATTGAAATTTTCCATCGAAAAATGTATAGTACCTATTTTCACAAATATTTGATTGAATTAGTGGAATAATAATAAAGCATAATATATGCTTTTACAAAAAAATTAGAAAGCTTCCCAGTGTCTAGTATTTGGATGAGGATCTGTTTTGCGCCAAGCATTTCTCATGGAGGTGGTTCAAGGAAAAATGAAAGGAAAAATTAACTTTTACAATATAAATTTCTCATTGACTCGAGGTAGGGAAAAATCATCTTCTAGTAGTGGAATTTTTACGTGTTTGACACGCCAGAAATTAAAAAAGTTTATAGAGAGAGAGGAGGAAAAAGGTACAAGTACTGTGTAATAAGTGCTGCAATAAATCCCTCTTTCGGCCAGCCCCAGCCCAATTGCAGGCAAAAAGCTTGAATGGTCGGTTCATGACAAGCTAGTGTTGCGGTCAATTAAGACTTTGAAGAAAACTATGCTCAATTTTGCAGCAGGAAAAGGCCATTATATTGATAATGATGTGGCATTAATCAATACATAATATTTTTTGTGAACTAATTCTGTGATGGGTATATAAGGTGGAACAGGCGAAAACATGTATGAGATGATAGACAATGTAACAACTTTATTAGACCTACTTATAGACAATGCACATGAGAAATTGCCTTAGTCATATTTGTGAGTGATAACAAACCTTTGCTCCCCCGGGAAAACCAGTGGTCCTGGACCTCAAAGTTTGAATGGAATCCCTTTGTACTGGTCTTCAATTCATAATTAAGAACCAAACTATGTTTTGGGGAAATATTACTCAACCATTATGAAGTCCATGCTCTAAACGGAGTTGCGATTTTAAGATTAGTGGATATTGCAAGATGAATTCTTTCACTTGTAGGTTTACTACATTTTTTTGGCTTGGCTGTTGATGGCTTGTAAGGAAATTTTGGTGAATTTCATTTTCCATTTATTTTTCTTTGCTTGTTCATTTTTAAAAAAAATAAAATTAAATGCAATTATTTACTTGTTTTTTTATATAACTATTCCATATTTACAACGTGACTAATTGAATTTGCATTGTGGTGCTTCATCAAGAGCTTGAAACTAAAATAAGCCACAAAATAAAAAAAGTGATCAAAATAGGTCACCTATTTAATAAGTTTTCAAAATAGGCTAAACTTAATAAATTATTACATTTTTATATATTTTCCTTAACGGTCAACTGACGAAAATGAATAGTAAGCACTGTTTGTAAAACGTAATAATTTATTATGTTTTTCACAAAAAAAAAAAAAAAAGAGCAGTGTGTTTTCACCTTCATCTTTATGTCAAATCATGTAGTTGCAATAATTTATTACATTTTAAAACAGTGTTTCACTACTAAAAAAAAGGCAAAAACCAACCACGAAAAATTGACCACAAATTGTGGTCGGAAAAAACCGACCACTAGTGGTTGGATTTTAATTTTTTAAAATTTTTAATTTTTTTTTTAAAAGTGACCACAAGTGGTAGCTTTTTTATTTTAAAAAATCAAAATAATTATTAAAATAATTTTAGTATTAATTATTATTTATTTTTCAAATGAAAAAATAAAAAAACCGACCACAATTTAAAAAATTATTTAAAAAACCGACCACTTGTGGTCGGTTTTTTGATTATTTTTTCATTAATTTTTTCAAAAAAAAAAAAACAACCACTGGTGGTTGGGTTTTTGAAAAAAAAAAATTAAAATATATATAAAAAACCGACCACAGGTGCCCGGTTTTTTTTTTTTCATTTATGATTAATTAAATTATCATAATTTTATTTCAATTATCATAATTTTATCATAATTATCATAATTTTTAATTATTAATTCATTTATGATTTATTAAATTATCATAGTTTTTAATTATCATGATTTATTAAATATATTAAATTATCAATTATTATGATTTATTATTCAAATATATAATTTTATTTTAAAATTTTAATTCAGGATCAAAATTAAACTCTACAAATGTATAAATTAATAAAGAGCCTGAAAAATCAAATTCGATGGGCCTATATTACTGTTTTTCAGATAACACGGGCTCAGTATATGTTATTTTTTGATCTCAAACAATGTGATTCAAATAGAATTTAGATAATCAATCATACATTTAGTACGTTTTTAGATATTTTAAGTTGTTAACTATTGTAGTTTATAGTATTTTTTTTTGTTTTTTCAAATAATATATGTTACTCTCCTTGTCCAAACTTTTGTGGCGTTGATAGTCAATTATATTTTAAAAATAATTTCAATTTTTAATTATTGTGATTTATTATACTATTCCTCTATTCCAATTTAAATGTCATTGATATAATTTTGAGAGTCAATCAAATATTTCATATCTTTTAAAAATTTTCAAGTTGTTAAGTATTGTGATTTATAATATTTTTTACGTACTTTTTGAAATATATAACACATTATTTTTACTTTTAGATATTTTAAGTTGTTAACTATTGTAATTTGTAATACTTTTTATGTAATTTTCAAATAATATATGTTACTCCCCTTGTCCAAAATTTTGTGGCATTGATAGTCAATTGCATATTTTAAATAATCTAAGTTTTAATATTGTGGTTTATAAAACTTTTCCTTATATTTCAATTTAAGTGGCACAATGCTTAGACTATAATAATTAATTAGAGATGATATAGTAAATTATGATTGAAGCAAAGAAACAAACATATGTGTCACACCCCCAGTTTTTCACCGCATCCGACCCCGCTAGGGAGTTGGTTTTAGAGAAAATGGGTTTTTCCCATTAAAGTGATGTTTTGAAAAGGGATTATTTTATTTACAGAGTCGCCACTTGGAATTGAGTTTGGGTGTTCCAAGTCACCTTATTGAATCCCTATTCAAAAGGAAATGACTCTTTATTTTTTTATTTTTGGTCTGCGAACTAGGAATTCGGATAAGGAATTCTGTTGACCGAGGAGAAGGTGTTAGGCACCCCTCGAGTCCCGTGGTTCTGGCACGGTCGCTTTTATTGACTTATCCTGACTTAAATTATTTTGACAAATGATGTTAGTAGGCCCTAAAATCGCCCATTTTAATGTACTAAAATTATTTAAAACTCTTGTATTAAATCGGTGAAAAATAATTTTATAAATATTTATCAAAGTGCATTGTTGCATCCTTGAATTTTTAAATGTCTCAGAAAGATGCGTACGCCTCATTCTTAATTAAGACGAATATTTTAAACATGCCTAAAATATATTTAATGTTAAAAACATTTATTTATTTTTGGTAAACTCGTGATAATTTTATATATGCGAAACGCTATTTATTCTTAACAGTAAGCTAAAGTAAATATTTATTTAAAGCGAATGATTAAATTAATTAATTAATTTTATAAATAATTATTAAACTTTATTAATGACAATAAGTATAAATAACGAAATAATAAAATAAATAAAAATAATGATGGAAATACACAAAGTTGTCCCTATTATACTAAATTTAATTTTATTCTCTTTAAATTGATATAAACACAAATCACATATTACGAGACAAATTAAACACAAAAATCTCAGTAAGCTGATTTGAATACGAATTCACGAAGAAAATAAATATCTCGAATTAACGATGAAACTTAAATACAAATGCGGACACAATTTAATAACAGTTCCTGCCTATAATATATTTTTTTTTGTAATTCAGTGGGCCCTTAACTATAACATACCAATATTTATTTTCCCCAACTTATTTTTCTATTCTTTTTGTTATCAACATTCTTCTTGATTTATTTTATTAAAATTTAAAATAAGCATCACAACACAGTATACTTCAAACATTCAAGTAACTTAAAATATTCTTACTTATTATTATTATTTTAATGCCACTATCATAATATTAATCTATCTGCTTTTCCTATTAACGCATATACGTAAATAATTTATTAGTATTATTGACAAGACTTTTACCGGAAGTCAGTTTTTAAAATCTTTACAAATATAAATTACCCAAAAAAAAAATTAACAAAGGTTGTTAAAAACTTTTAGGGGTGTTTATACTGAAATTTACCAAAAGAAAAAAATTTCTTTTTCCTGGTTTTTTCGATTCTGTAAGGGAGAGGGAGAGAGAAAATTCCCTTATATAAGTTCTCAGTAATTGAGAGAATTTGTTTTTGCTTTTTCTTTCTGTTCTAAATTTTAATTTAACAGAATTAACACAACAAAGTTAACACACAAAATTTTACATGTATATAAACATTCAATATATTTAGTATAACATATAGTAACAAAAAATTCACATAATCAAATATAATCATTAACATAAATTTGAACACGTTTCGACTTTACTATAAAAATTCATAAAGTTAATAATACAAAGTAGAACAAGAACCTGTTGATAATTTAAAACAGAAGACTCAAATGTCGTTACTGGAAACTCGGACGGAAATTCCAACTTCAACTTTTCTTCTTTTCTCTCTTTTGTATGATGTTTTTGGCTTTCACCCTTCGTTGATTTTTTTCTCTTCAGTGTCTGATATAGTGTACGTATATATGTATATGGGTATGTATCGTGTGTTTGTGTGGAGGAAATGGGGGAGAGGTTGAGTGGAAGTGGGAATTGTGGGGTGGTTTGGGTAGTTTAGGTCTCTTTTCTTTTTATTATTTTTATTATTAATATTTTAAATAAAATAAAAATGATTAAGATCTATTTAAAACTAATAAGTTAATAACTAGTCTTAGAAATATGATTAAAATAATACTACAATCATTAGATTATTTATTAAAAGTTAAAAGAAGAAAACCAATATAATTTAAAAAATTTCCTTTTTCCTAAAATATATAAAAAAAACAACAAAATAAAAACTTATTTAAAAATGTGACTCTATTTTTGTAGTTTTCAAAATTTTTAAAACAAACTTTGTTAAACTAAGATAAAATTGAAATATCTAACTTAGACCTAAAAATAAAATACATATATATATTAAACACTAAAAAAGACGTAAAACATTAGGTTTTGGTCAAAAATTAGGTGTTTACAATATGTCTTAAATTATTCACAATAACTAATAAGAAGTGATATAACAAAATTATTACAAAAAGTACGTGTGATTTTTTAAAAAAAATGGGCCTCATATAAGACGTGAAGTTAATTTAAAACATCAAAAGTTAAATTATTATTTTATGTCTATTTTATTTTATTTTATTATTAAATATATATTCTTGTAATATTTAGATGACTTATAATAATGAATTAGAATGATATTTAGTAAAATTACGATTGAAACAGTTGAAGCAGATATGTCATATATGTGTGTGTATGTATAGGTGTATATATATAGTATATACATATAATATAGTGAACGTATATTAATGACATAAGATAAACCAATCGATAATTCAACTGAGTATTTGTGAATTACGATACGTTGTATATTATTATGGGGTAGTAAAATCAGGTATGTAATGTTTATAGTATGTATTTGAATGGTGATAGCCAATTGAATATATATATATATATATATATATATATATATATATATATATACACGTATATCTCGTGTAGTGATGAAATAGATATACTATTTTGTGTCAATACAATATTGAGACACGTATATTGTCGAAGTTGTAATAATATAAGACAAGTATTACGAGGTATATATACATATATCTCGTATAGTGACATATGCAGTAATCGAAAGCTCGATAATTGAATCTATATATCAAAATATTTTCAATAATGCACTGATATCATACTATTTAGGAAATAGATCTACTATTTTGTGTGAATGTAGATACGCATATATTGTTGAAGTTGTAATAACGTAAGACGAGTAATCGATAATTTATCTGATTAACACGTTGTATTACGAGGTATATATATCTAATTAAAATCGATAATTTATCTGATTAACACGTTGTATTATGAGGTATAATATCGTAATTAAAATTTAATTAACTAAAAATTTATCGTAATTTGCAAAATTCATTGATATCATCATACGATTGAGGAAATATACTACTCGAGTTAATGTGATGATAAAATAACTAAATATCTAATTTATATATATATATATATATATATATATATATATATATATATATATATGAATTGTATTAAATTAATTGGATATTATTATAAATATTATAAAATTTATTATACGTAATCTATTTTAATATTGACATTTTTATTACAATTCCTACAATAGCAACCCTAATTCAATTCATTTTTTCCAATTCATTTACTTTCTAGCTACATTTTATATATGTCTATGTCAATTTTAGCCTAAATTCATTTTCAATTTGACCTCAAATTAAAATCTCCAATTTCAATTTTATTTGACTCCTCTCAATTTTAATCATAGCCATTGATCTCATCCGATCAATGGATGAGATTAAATCTACAATTTATCACACTTTTAAACAAAATAAGTCAAACCCTAATTCTTTTTACAAAATTAGCCGCACCCTCTCCCTCTTCCTCTCTCTTCGATCTCCCTTTTCCTCTCTCTCTCTATCAACGAAGACGGAACTCTAACGCCGCCAGCCATCGACGAAACCCCAGCGCCGCCATCCATCGACAGAATCCCAGCGCCGCCAACAGCCATCTCTACCAACGTCGGCAGCACCACCAGCCGATGAAGCAGCCATCCACCAGCCATCTGACAGTCTCCATTTAGAGGTAAACTCTATCTCATTACTATCCTTAAAAAAATTCCATGTGTTTGGCCCAAAAAGATGAATCATTCCAATACGTGAGGTGTATTGTAGACCTAACATAAATAAATAATAGCGTGCGCCCTTTAATTTGAACTCTTAGAGCTGGTCACCTAGTTCAATTTTCCTATGCTTATTGAATCTTCCAAGTGGAACATAGAGGTTTAACTAGTTTTTCAATTTTACAAGGATTACAATTCCTAGGTTATTTTGGACTATGGTTCTTTGAATCTCTTTTACTTGTAAAAGAAGAACTCAATAAATGGTAAAACCTTCACCATTAATGATTTTGTCCTTGGCTTTCATTTCAGTTTCAAAAACTTCAAGGGTTTGCTAATATTAGCCCCTTGATAGTCTTTTCTCTGGGTTTCTCTTCTATAAATTGGGGCCACGATAGATGTCTAAACAACGCACTTAATGTCGATACACACAAAAAAATTATCTGATCAAAAAGATAAAAATCTAATATAAAATTAGGAAAACAACATGAATCAGTGTAGAAGCCCTTCCAAATATGCTGCAATGCTTCCTCAATCAATAATAACAAGTCCCAAATAACAATGATGAACCTATAAGCTCCCAGTCATGATTACTTGTCTTTTTAAGGTTCCTAGCGTGATAAATTTAAATACAATATAATATTAGTCAAAGATAATACAATGTCGACATTGTTCTCTTACTAGTTCATTCTAAAAAAAAAAAAAGAATTGACGCAATTTTATATTTGAAAACACCTTAACTTTAAAGTTTCTATTTTATTCTTAATTCATTTTTTCTTAACCACATAAGTGATGCGGTATGTTTAAGATCACAAGTTTAAGATCCGTTGAAAATGGAGTTGTGTATCTTTTAATTTGCTAAGCTCATTATTTTCGATATTGCAGTTTCCCGTGAGAGAATCTATAAGCAGATTGAAGCTGCCATTTTGAAATATCAAGAAATTAAGAAAAATATCAAAGGTATGTGGACATAGTGAAGCCGTGTGGGGCCTTGTGCGATTCACTATTGATGTTATCTTTCTTTGATTGTTCATATTGAAGTCAAAGCTCATTATCTTTCTTTGTTGAAAATGCTTATTAAGTGTTGGTGACTTTAAAAGTGAACTTTTGTTTAGAAGGTGATGTTGTTGGTTACTTTATTTGTTGAAAATGCTTAAGTGCCAGTGACTTTAATAGTAAAATAGTGTTTAGAAGGTGATGTTGTTGGTGACTTTATTAGTTGAAAATGCTTAAATGCCGGTGACTTTAATAGTAAATTAGTTTTGTTGGTGCCTTTGCTAGTTGAAAAAGCTTAAGTTTTGGTGACTTTAATAGTGAACTAGTGTATAGGTGGTGATGTTGTTGGTGACTTTATTTGTTGAAAATGCTTAAGTTTTGGTGACTTTAATAGTGAATTAGTGTTTAGGAGGTGATGTTGTTGGTGACTTTATTTGTTGAAAATGCTTAAGTTTTGGTGACTTTAAAAGTGAACTTTTATTTTAGAAGGTGATGTTGTTGGTTACTTTATTTGTTGAAAATGCTTAAGTGCCGGTTACTTTAATAGTGAATTAGTGTTTAGAAGGTGATGTTGTTGGTGACTTTATTTGTTGAAAATGCTTAAATATCGGTGACTTTAATAGTGAATTAGTTTTGTTGGAGCCTTTGTTAGTTGAAAAAGCTTAAGTTTTGGTGACTTTAATAGTGAACTAGTGTTTAGGAGGTGATGTTGTTGGTGACTTTATTTGTTGAAAATGCTTAAGTTTTGGTAACTTTAATAGTGAATTATTGTTTAGGAGGTGATGTTGTTGGTGACTTTATTTGTTGAAAATGCTTAAGTTTTGGTGACTTTAAAAGTGAACTTTTGTTTAGAAGGTGATGTTGGTGACTTTATTTGTTGAAAATGCTTAAG